>NC_133473.1:17478617-17689059 GCF_025370935.1 Choristoneura fumiferana
TATTAAAAAGAAAGTGTACTATCCAGTTGTTTTATTTATAGAACCCTCATTCACTGTATTGTATCAACGTTTCCGAGTCGTTCCAGACGCAAGCGATGTAAGTGCTGCCGATAACAGATAATTTACAGCGGCTACTGCTTAATTAAGGACTATTATAATTATAACACACAAAATTGTCTCTATAGGCTAATTCTATGTCAAGGAAAAAGTTTCTATTATGATTTAAGTAATCAATTGTGTCTTTTATTTAGCACATTCGGAACGTGATACACCCTGTCAAACATATTAAAGTGCTCATAAAACGTTAGCTAACAAAACGCTGTTTAATTATATTTTAAACTGAAATGCAAGACAAGTAATAAAAATAAATATTGCCTTGTTACGAAAAGCTTTAACGGTGCCTTTAGAAACATTGAGCTCCACTGGTCGCGCCGTGTAATTGCGCCCCAACAACAAACTGCCTTCTATAATTCTAACTGCACATCGCTCGCCGACCTACTCGCGCGAGCCGTCTTTTGGATTTAGTAACCCATGTCGGTAGAACATAACCGAATGCCTTCGAAGGTTGTCCCTTGGCCGGCGGCGGGGCGCCGGGCGACCGCGCCGCAGAACTGCGGAACCAGTTGAATCCCTCCCACCGACCGCGCCGCACCTGCCCGCGACGCAGCACCGCACACAACAATTTGAATAAACTTTACAACCTTACCCGTAGTAAATTACCAAGTGACGTAAAAAGTAAGAGTGATGTGATAAAGTGAAAGGAACAGACTGTTATCAGTTGCAAATAAGGAGTGCGGGATTTGGCGCCAAACTCAACGAGACGCCACGATTAAAGGTAACAAACAAGGTTTTGTTGTTGAGTATGCATTTTGTTTCATTTACGATGCTTACTATATTCAGTTGCCATAGCGATTGATGCAGCGGATTGGTTTGCATTCGAATTGCTTTTTCCACATGCTTATACCTAGTTCTAAAGTAGGTAATATAAGTTTATTGACTGTTAGGTAATGAGTCTTGAACGCAATAAGAAACTTTCACTTATTTGTTACAACTATCATCTGTTATAGAAGGGATTAGCGATCAGGTGGACCTTGTTTTATGCGGAGATTATCACCTTGAATCGAGGTGCCGACTCAACGTTCGCATAACTCACGCAACACTTGTGCTTATTGGAGTATTCTCGTAATGTGAGGCGGATACTTTGCAGCGTGTCGTGCCTGACACCAATACATGACATCTACCTGCCGTGGCTACGTGGTGTCGCGTGGGTCGAGGCGGAGGCCCGGCCACGCACGCCATGCACGGCTATGTTTGCAAACAAGCACTCGTGTAGGGTAGGAGTGTTACACATGTCATTAAATTTTATAAACACCACGTAAGAACTTTTAGGTAACTTAAATTTTGTGCCTACCTATAATTCAATCAGTTAAACTGCTGAAAAGGTCAAGACTATGTTCAGTTGCAGATAGTGTGGTAAATTATAACGGTAATAAAATTTACCTACGTATAGATACCTAGGTATAACATCTAATAGGTAGATGTGTTTACGTAACTATGTTGCTACTATAGCTACCAACCGTCACTATTGTGCCGTTTTTGTCAAATGTGATGTTTGTGTTTACATAGAAATATTTGCCTAACTTAATCTAGGTAACTAGGTACATCTTTATACATCTCATGTCATGCCTACTGAGTTAAGTATGTTTACCACGGATTTTAAAACTCAAGTCAACATCCCACTTCGAAACAACACAAATCTAATGCCAATTCCACACTACACAAGCGCTTGTCTTGTGATTGTTTTTCAGACTAAATTACCCAAATCCCCTAACTGGGCCAAGATTGAGCACTTTCCATAAAACTGCGTTTTGAAACTTGATACGCCCGCTTCAGAACTGCAATGCGGGGGTACTATCATTAGTACTTAGTACTACGAAATTCGAAAATCGAAGTTCGTATATCCATCCCTCACTCTCGTATTAAAAAATATTAGAAGAAATTCAGACATTGGCATTTTTGCTGAGTGGCATCCATTTTGGTGCTTTGTTAACTACTATTTAGATAAAGATTTCATGTACAAACTTTTTTTACACCAAATAAATCAATTCTATTCTAAGATTCTATACTAATTAGCGTCAGCGGGACGGTACAGTACGATTACTTGGAGTTAACACTTGACAGATGGGCGTGCCTTCACTCAATTTTCAACTTAAAGCCATTTTTAGTATACCGCTACCCACGTTTACAGATTATGTAAAAACTATTTTATTTGTATGACCTCAAAGTTGAAAATTGACTGAAGGCACGCCCATCTGTCAAGTCTTAACTCCAAGTGATCGTACTGTACGATACGAACTTCGATTTACGATTTTCGTACCTAGTAGCCCCTCTGACGTGATTATCTATACCTACTAACTATGCCACATAGATTTATCCGAGCAGGTAATGTCATCAAGTTCAATGAACCAGGGAAATTTACTATTAAAATTCAGTGAATAATGGAGCAATAACCAAGTTTGTTTTATTGTTTTTGTTTTGTTTTATTCCACTTTGACTCCTAATTTTTTTTTTCAGGGAAAGAAACAATGGGCATGGGAGGCACGATGGACAGCTGTGGGCGGTGCATGAAGTTCTCGCTCATATGCATCAATGTTGTGACCTTCGTAAGTACCTATGACTCTATGACTCTGCAATCTGAATTGATCACAGAGTTGCAAAAACAACCTCGCCACCGGAAAATTTAAGTGTAATTTTAGGCAGGGTCATCCAAGTTTAGGTAAATGGCGGATGCAATTCTGCTCAATGGCCACATCTTAGAGATCTTTAGGTTTATTTTTCGAATTATGCAGAAGCGTATCGTAACAACCGATTACCGATCTATTGCTGACCGGCAAGGAGGAGCCAAAGTTAGCCATTGTGTCTTAACTAATTTGAGTAGGTAGTTGCCGCGTAGTGCATGTGACCACACCATGCACAGCAAGGTTTGGTAGGTTAATAGTATAACTTTGCCTCTTGCAATTACCAGTATAATGGCCACTGCGTTTGTAGGATTTATAAGGAAGGTGACACGCGTCTTTATTTTCACCTACATTCAGCATGTTGTGTACCTACCTGACTGGGTAAGTCGAAAACCTCTTTTTAACTCCTCAATAACGCCCCATCAACTGAACCGCGCTTGACAAGCCCACTAAATATTTGAGGTCAGCGCAATTTGATCCTTATCTTAGCTACCGTAATTCAGTAACTTAATGGACGCGTGGGGTTGTTAAAGCGGGGTAGAATGTAAATCACCGACCTCTGTCCCCTTTGCCAGTGTAGACTTTTAATAATGCGAAGCAAAAGTCACGCACTCACAGGGAACGTTGAGCCTACATATAGAACGCGCTATTGCATTAATTTTGCTAATCGTGCTTATCAAAAATCACTGGCACTTATGTCACTATGACAAGGTTCTATGTATACGTTGGAAATGTAAACTTCATGATGGAAGACATTTACATTATAGGTACCTACTTAATCTTTAAGCTATTTAATAGTGACCAATCGCGGAAACGTAGGTGTTGTAATGATTTGCAATTATAAATTGTTTTATTACTTATATAAATTGAATTGTTAGTCATAATTAATGCATATGTATGCCTCATAAGCAGACATAATTATTAAGATACAAGTAATGTTAACAGACATGGTTTTATTAAGACTAAATATTTCCCGGAAATATGCCATTTGTTCCTAAATCTTTATTGCCGTCATCCGGGATTTTCTTAATGAGTATAATAACGGTTGAATATGCATGCAGCAGTTTCAACCGCGTGTGTAGGATGATCGGCTAATTAGTAACCATTATTGTAATTCGTGACGTTGTTTAGAATTTTTCAGTAGAGTTAAATAGCATCCAAGCATACTTGGACGAAAAAGGCGACCGAATTTCAGCGTGATCATGATTAGGTACGCCTGGAATGCTGTTACAGTTAATAGCAACATACTTAACTCGAAGTCACACATTTTCCCAGAGATAAGACCAAGCTAGATCGATTGTTCATCCCCGAAAACCATTACATACCAAATTTCATCGAAATCTAGATCCGTTTCGGAGATCCTCGAAATAAATAAAATGGGTATGGGTAATGGGTGGGTTTTCTTTCTTTCTTTCTTTTTTTTCTTTCTTTCTTTAGTTTTACGAGCGTTTCAACCGCTATCAGTTTCTTGCCGCTATTGAAGGAATGAGTCGGGTAGAATGGAAGGATTTTATAAAACGATATGGTGTGAAATGTGAATGCAATACAATTACAATTCATAAAAATTTCTTGCTTACGGTTTCTTATTTCTTCAGTTATTATACGAGTATGCGACAGCAAACTGATATATAGGTGGCGGTTGAAACGCTCGTAGAACTACCCAAATAAATATACGAGTACAAGAATTGTTCTTTTAAATATATTAGCTATAAGATATTGGCTAAATTACGTACTGATTTGATGGGTAAACGAACACACGAACGAACAGCAGTGTGTTTAGACGGGTCCACATTGGCTCCCATAATTGTTGAAAGTCAGAATGTAATGTTTGCCAGAATGTATCGTTTGTCATAACTCTTCTCTAAATCCAATAATTGTTCAGAATTGTTATAAAACAAAGGTAACCTAGCCTACAGTTTTCTATAGGATGACTATTTAAAATTTTCAGAAAAAATTACGGTTTTAGTAGGAAAATATTATGACAAACAATAATTCGGACAAAAATTACAGTATGACTTGTGAAAAGCATGTGAACTTTGGCGCACGTGTTTAGTTTAGACATATGGACCTCGATAAGGATGATCAGTTGTTTTGTTGTTCAGATCGGCGGCGCGCTGGCGCTGGCGCTGGGCGCGTGGGTGTGGTCGACGCGGTCGTTCTCGAGCCCGCTGATGAGCAACAACATGTTCATAGCGTCGGTGGGCGTGGTGGTGGCCACCGGCGCCGCCGTCATGCTGCTGGCGCTGCTCGGCTGCTGCGGCGCCGCAAGGGAGGTCAAGTGCATGCTGCTCACGGTACGTTGTGCTCTAACACTAACAAGGGCGTCGCCGCCGATGGATCAATCTTGGTGACGCCCTTGTTATTTATGCAACTGTATCGTAATAGGGGCCCTTAAAACACGAGTGTGGTTACGCCTCGTTTCATAATAGGGTCACATGAGTGTTTAAGGCCTAATTACGTAAAGTTGCATACAATATTTTATCTAGATCCATATATTAAATCCTCTATCATGTGTTCAAGAACCATTGAGAATGACCTGCATTAACGATAACTAGGTAAGTATGTCTGCCCACGAGCTGCGCCCGCTGCGCGCGCGACGACCTGCTGCTGCACGTAGTCGCGGAGCCCCCCGGCCCCCCCCGTGCTGTAATGATGCATGAAATCTCATTACGAGACCATTACGATACAGCCGTGTTCATAATAGAATCCAATGTCGTAATGCTGGTCATTACCTATGGTTTTTTAACGCATAATTGAGGATTTACTATATGGGTGTAGATAAAAGTGTTTAAAATTGAATCCAGGATATATCAGCAGATACTGTTGATTGACCACCCCATGATTTCAAATGTACTTAGTCACTTCAATGTACTTTTGATAAACATTGCAGATATTTGTCAACCATAATGTAATTAAAAAAATAAAAATACAGAAGTGTATAGTCAAACTAGCCCAACCGATCTGCTGAAATGTTAAGGGTTAATTTTAAAGCACTTGATAGGTAGGTGCACGTGCAGAATATCGCTATCAAATATTATAGTTAAGTATGTGTATTGAAACCAACATAATCTAGGCCGGCAGCATTATTTGAACATTAACAGGCACCTATTATGCAAACAATTCACAGACCTACAGGGCGATAATGTAGACCTAAAGTCGATATTGCGTGCCCGATAACCCACTTCTGCACGGAAGCTGACTAACAATAGGTAACTTAAAACATTAGTCGATATGAAATATGCCATGATAAACTTGTAGGTAAACAAAGCTTGTTCCTACCACCAAAAGCTTGTTGTAACCACGCGCTAAATATAGTAACCCTTATAATACCTTACACGTCATGATCATCGTCAGTCAAAAGACGTCTACTGCTGGACAAAGGCTTTCCCCAAAGAACGTCTCCATGACTGATGCTGCACCACCAATATTAGGGCACTACTCTAATTATTTCCCGAAAGAACGTCTCCATGACTGATGCTGCACCACCAATATTAGGGCACTACTCTAATTAATCAATAAGAACCTAATACCTGATCTCGTTGCAGTACTATATCCTCGTTTCATCATCTTCGTGCTAATGCTGGTCGGCGGGATCCTGCAGTTCGTGTTCCGCGAGAAAGTGGTCACGACCCTGGATCGGGAGATGTACGCCGCCATCCCCTACTACGGGGTCAAACACGAGTATACTAAGGCCTGGGATGAGACGCAGACCTATCTCCAGTGCTGCGGAGTGAAGAACTACAGGGACTGGAATGACAATGTGCCTGAGAGCTGCTGTAAGGAGGTGTACCCTGGGAAGGTGAGAAAGCCCATAGCAAGTTCTAATGCTCATAGGATAAGATCGAATGTTATTCATTATCAATTCATCATCATCATCATACCAGCCGTAGGACGTCCACTGTTAGACATATAGGCCTCCCCCATATACATCCAGTTGCTTCGTTTGAAAGCGGCCTGCATTCAACCACGTCATCCGTCCATCTCGTTGGTGGACATTTCACGCTGCGCTTGCCGATCCGCGGACTCTGCCATTTGTTCTCCGTATCATACGGCCAGATCATTGCCACATTAACGACCTAATTCGCTCGGCTATTCCCTCATTTCTGATTTGCAGCGCATGGACTGCAAGTACTCGGGCAACCCGGCGACGATGTACATGGACGGCTGTCTGCCGCGCACCGTGGACTTTCTGCGCGAGAACGCAGTCTACGTGGGTGTCATCGCAATCATCGTCGCCTTTATCATGGTATGTACATCATCATGGTAAGATAGAGTAGAAGCTAGGTTGAAGCCTGTAATGATTAGAACTGGCGGTTAGGTGTGATGCCGTGTCGACGAAAAAAAGCGTCGGTTAACGCTAGTCTGGATGGTTTAATGTTGACGCAGCTGGCTGAAAAAAAGCGCTGGGCTGTTTTAAAGCTTCAGCATTATGCTGAGCCAGCGTCTAATTCACAACCGTATTGAATGATACAATACTATCCTTCGATTTGTCTATTTGGACTTAATAATATTGTGTTTCTTTCTTTCTATATTGTCTGAGACACTGGAATCACAATCGTTTTTATCAGTTATTTCCGTCACAGGGTATAAGACGGGGTAGAGCGAGATGGTGGATGTGATCGTGAACGTTAGCGCGTTAAGTTTCTACTTTTCGGATGTCGGGTCCGAATTTTAATCGGTTGTTTGTTCCAGTAGCAGAACACTTTATATAAGGCTATTCACACTTGCCCGACACCAATTTTTATAGACGGTGACGGACATCCGACACGAAACGGATCCGACACCCGACAAGTGCCAACGGGCTCATAGTTGGTCCTTTCGACACATAAGCTACTGGCTACTTTTTATACTCAGATATTCTCAAAACTCCAAAATTTTCTGGAGTTTCAATTTGAGTGCCAGATCCATTGATTTACGCGAACGAAGCAGCGGGTAGTGTTAATATAACGATCGATTTAAGATTTTTTTAACGTATGATACGTTTATTAGGCAAATTATAGTCAAGTGTGGGCTGACAAGGTCAATTGCTACAGCCAATATCTCATCGATCGATCATAGATAGCAATCACGTGTAATTGGTCCTTCGACCCGGATGCAGTCATCATTTAATGTTTTTTGTGTTCTTTTGCAGTTGCTGGGATTGATATTATCCTGTGGATTATTTGTGAAGATAGAATAGCGGTAAAGTGACGTTGTCAGTAAAAATGGACGTTCTTGTATTCAATTGTATTGAGCTGTGTAACGTCATGTTGGAACAGGCCCTATCGGCTAATGTGTAAGACCTCGTAACTCCATTAGATCAAATTTTACAGGAGGCACAAAACTTTTTCAAAACTTCACCACCACAACATTTGTAGTATGGTTTCTTTTGGTTTTAATTATATTCCGAAAAAAAGTCGTGGCAATACAAATGTAGTTACGAGATTTTCTTGAAAAGAGTTACGAGGTCTGACGCTTTAGATGACGCTATAACTTATTCATAATAATTAACTTTCTAAGTTTCTAATAAAATAACACAATATTTCTTAGAAATACCCATAAAAGATCTTTAGATATAATTAGAGATAATTCTTTGCTGTTCGTGTTTATTCTTAAAATCTTGTTCGTTCTTTAGATTAGGAATATACCTAGTGCCATCCACGAAGACGCGTGATTTTGTCAAAATTAGACATTAATGACATTGTAATAAGAACCACGGCACGCGTCACCGTGAATGACTCTACCTATACTTTGTTGACGACCTCTGCAGTACAACTTAGTGAAGTATTAGGGTAAGAGTATAGTTTGTAGGTCTGTTTGGCACTGAGCTGAACATGTACGTACCCAGCGGTAGAAGTGGAGGATAGGTTAAGATGTTCAAAATGGTCAACACACCCTCTGCTTACTTTGGCAGTTAGTCGTGTGTAGATCATTTTAAGCAACCGGTCAACCACTTGTGCTGCTGCTTGTACGTAGAGTAAACCGTCTATTTGTGCTATAGAATAGATAACTTTCGTCCACTATTTGTACATTTATAATTTGTGCAATAAAAACTATAAAAAAATATTAGGTTTTTAAATTTATTGACCCCAAAAATCATAACAATACACAACTGCAAGATACGAGAAAGAAACGATTTTTTATCAAAAAACAAAAACAATAAAATATCATAAAACAAAATAAGAAATATAGCTTTGCTGTCTTCTACGAGTTTCGTGTAATCTCAAGACGACGTTGTTTAAATACCCTCTGGGGCGGAAAAGCCCTAGCACAAATTGTACATCTGTGCCTAATACAGAATTCGTATTAAGAGGATCAGAAATAATATCGTTTGTCTGAGCAAGGAAAATAAAAGCATGGCTTTTTGACCTTATAAACGCCCCTCGCCTCGTGTTTTAGCACGCGTGACATTTATTCCTTTTCTTAGTTCCGTATCTTGGAACATGCAAGCGGCACTTTTTATGCGGCAACTAGGTAACGAGACGGTAAGGTCCATTGTTCCTCGTAGATAACCAAGTTTGAACTGGTATTCAACTAGGCAACTTGGTGTTGGTGTTGACAAGTAAAAATTTTGTGCGTAGAGTTAGGAATCAACTAGAATTAAAGACTTTGCAAAGCGTCTAAATATTTTTTGAAATAGTCAAGAACAATTGTGTCTGAGGTTTCCAGTAATTTTATTCCAGTTAATTAACACGTTGTACCTATAGGAGAACGAATTTGTGTAGGGTGATAGCCGCATAACGTAACTGACTGACATGTCAGACAATGCGTAGCCTAAACCACAAGAGGTAGACTCAACAGGAGTAGTATAATTGTTGCATTACTTAGTTCCGCTCCTCTACTGCTACTAGTACTTCCGCCTACTGCTTCCGCCGCGGCGGGAACTTGATGGTGTTGGGAGCGCCGGCGCGGTACTGCCCTGAGCGCATGAACAGGCCGCAGTGCCGGATGACGCAGTCGGACGTGGGCGTGCCCAAAGGCAGGCCCAGCGCGCTGATGCGTTCCAGGAACTGCGTCGGACCACCGATTATCTGATGAGAGATTACTTTAGGTTACCAGCGTTGGCAATACCGTCTTTACCAGAACACACGGGGCCAGGACCCAGGGTCCCCCAGCCCCAGCCCATGGGGCCCTCGAAAGGCCGATATACTAAAAAAAGGGGAAAAATGTAATATTTTCTTTCTTTACCTCCCAAAAGGGCCCTAAGTTCATGTGTGTGGCTTAAGACGGCCCTGAGCGTCGGACTGGACATATCGTTCATCTAACAGAATATTGACATAATTGCTTTTTGACGATTATACGAGAAAGGGATTTAACCCTTAATAAGGCCCCATTTATTGGAGCATACCACCACAGAATCAAAAGCAGCTATCGAATACATACCTGACAAAGGATATTCTTAAAGCTAGTAGTATTTTCAATAATTATAATGGATATTGTAACTAATAACTAAAACAATACGGCTGAATTTCCAAGTCAATGCATGTGGTCGCTAAATCGCCTTTTTAAGGGTTAAAGTTATCAAACGGTAAATTCAAAGTCTAAATTTGTGTTTTTGTAAATATGCCATCATTCAATTGGATTAGCGGTATGGTCGAGGTGGTGTTTGCCAACCGAATCTCAGCGTATGGGGTCCGCGCCGGCTTGCCTAAGTCTTGTGACCTAAAGGTAAATTAGTCCAGATCTACTGTTATCCAGTCTCTGGCCCTTGTGAAGAGCCAGAGGTCCTTACGCCCAGTCCGACCTCGACATAATCTGCATACGTGAGCCTACCAAATTTCAAGTCGATTCGACTACTGGAAGTGGAGCAAAATAAACTTGCAATTTTGAAACAAACAAATCATATACGAGGTAAAGTTAAATAAAGGCTTGTAAAAATTGTAAAAAGCCATGGTAGCTTTAGGTTTAACCTAACAATCCTCAAGCAATGTCGTTCCAATTTTCTCTTCCTTCGCACCTCTAAGATTTTCAGAATTTACGTGCGAAATTGTAATACTTACTTGAAATTTACTAGGAGTTTTTTGGTGAATGAAAACGTCGTGAAAAACCTGGTACCCAGTTGCGAAATAATTCAATGGTTGTCTGTGAAAGATGTTTAGACAGGAGACGTTCAAGTTTTAGTAACCTGAAAGTTGTAGTTACTTACCCTTCCAAAAACCACATTCTTGCCGTCTAGTTGCGGAAGAGGCTTGAAGATAATGTTAAACTGGCCCGACACTTCGTTGTCCGACGTCACTGCCATGGACAGTACACCTTTGAAAGAAAGATAGGGTAATCATACTTAGACAAACAGACATAAACATTAGCGTTAAACTTATAACATCACACATAACATAACATTTTACGTCGGTAGTTAAAAAAACAAAATCAAAATGTAGCAGAAATACCGGGGCAACAGCCTAAAATTTTTAATGTTTTTTTTTCTTTTTTTTTGTTGTTTCAGTTTACGTATTTTCGTTAATGCTTTTTATAATAACGCTTTTAAATTTCACTCCTAATGAAATTTTCATACCAAAGGCCTTCAATGAAAAGGAGTAAGCTTAAAAAAATGAATAATAAGAGCTTGTTAAAAATAGTCAAAATGAGGATCCGGCACAGACCAGGGACAGAGTGTTTGAGGTCGTAGTTCTCAGCGCCCATAGGTTCGACCTCGCCCTCGGGCACGTAGCAGCCGAAGCCGTTGTCCTTTGCCACGTCGCCGCCGCGGCAGTACAGATTTGGTACGATCCTAAACAAATGTACAACAGTGGCGAGGGGTGAGATTTTTGACTAGGCAAACCACGGCAAAAAAAAACACCTAAGTACTTACCTACTGTACTGTCACTCCATTTGTCGTTACTGATACTGCTCCATGCCGTGACTATACCTAATAGACCCAGCTGGGGCACAGAAATGACCAGACTCTGTCCGCGTAGAATTCGTTTTTAGCTATCCCGCGGGAACTATGCAATGTTCTGGGATAAAAACTATCCTATGTCCTTGTACGGGACTCAAACTATCTGTATATCGAATTTCATCTAAATCGGTTTAGCGGTTTAGACGTGATGAGGTGTCAAACAAACAAACAAACTTACAAACTATCGCATTTATTTATTACTAGCCGTTACCCGCGACTCTCCGAATAGAATTCGGTTATCTCTATCCCGCGGGAACTATGCAATATTTCGGGATAAAACTATCCCATGTCCTTCCCCGGAATGCAAATTATCTGTATACCGAACTTCATCTAAATCTATTCAGCAGTTTAGACGTGATGAAGTAACAAACAAACAAACAAACAAGCAGACTTACAAACTTTCGCATTTATAATATTAGCGGGAAGTGGGATGAAAACGAATGTTGTATAAATTAGAAATCGTAATCGGAATCGTAGCTCTACAATTTACGATTTCTTGGCTAATAGTTTCGCTAACCTGAAGAACCTGGTGCCCATGTAGGCGTGGCCGGAGCTGGTGCCCCTGATGAGGCTGATGAACAGCTGGCAGGTCTTCGGCGCGAGGTCCGTGAACAGCTCGATTGACACTTTCCCGATCTTCGAGCCGCCGAGCACCCACACTTCCATTGCTACTCTATAAAACATAATTTGTCAATCAAGTTATACTGGTTTACGAATAGACCTAAGTAAGTATTCCATCAAAGTTAATTAATGTTATAAAAATAGTAAATAATTCTGTAATTGTAAAGGAAATCGACGGGACTATAGATAGAGCAAGTCGTAGGTGGGCATTTTTTAAATGTCAGGCGGCGATGGGCCAATATTTTTAATTTTAGAGGTACTTTACTACTAAACTTACCTATACACAAAGAAGAAAGGCTGGCGGAGTAACGCGTTGGCAGGCAATTTCAAATGCTTTGGCGGGCTAATTCGTAGCCCGCGGGCCTGGTTTTGACCAGCCTTGAGATAGAGCGTCAAAATACAAATTAACCGCCGTTTATTAAGTACTTTATTTAAACCAAACTAAATATTTTTCACGGCCTGAGGCCGTATTGCCTAACGTTTCTGACGCTCGCGATCGCAATCAAATGTCAGTTTTTGTATACGAAATCTGTCATTTGATCGCGATCGCGAGCGCCAGAAACTTTACGCAATAGATCCTCAGGCCTACGTGAGACTGGCGCGGTACGGCGAGCGATGTCTCTGTTCATTGAGTGTGCTGCCAGGTTATCAATGTGCAGCGAGCGCTTTGACCGCGGAATGAACAGCAAATAAAGATTTACTTAAGTACTTACTTAGCGAAAACTCTGGCGGCGCCGGCGGTTGTGGCCGCGGCAATGTGAATATACGTGTACTGTTATGTTATGTTATGCAGAAGTAATCTAATAGCTTCGGAAGACTAACTTCGTACGATGAAGGTGCATGGGTCTGTCGAAAGCTGGATCGTGGATGTCTCGATCAATTTTTTCAGTTTTAAACAAAATAAACGGCAAACTGGAAATATACAACGGGTGATAGTAAAAAGTTCACTTACATTTTTTTTATATTTTATGAATCGAGAAACTTACGATGCCCCGAGCATCAGCTTGTGCTTCGTATCTTGCCACGCCTCCTCTAGTTCCTTTGTCAGTGGCTGCTCCGATCTCTAATAAAAGGATTTGTAATTTTGATAGTTAAAGAACTGAGGTGGGTAACGTACTTGTGAAAAAATCATAATCAAGATTATTTTGTTTCGGGCAAGGACCACAATGGTCTTTGCTTGCTGGCATGTCGTGGCGTTCTCTCGATGTGAACGCTGATCGTATCGTAAAATCGCAAGCGTGGCTAACTGCTGGATAGACAATCCTAAAAACGCCAAGGGTTGCCTCGTCACCTCAGGCTTTAACAGGGGATTCAGATTAAGTAATTGATTAAATGAAAGAAAAACGCGATGACATATCAACCAAAATAAAAATGTCGTTTCAAGAAAGTCGTTGCCACACATCCTGATAATGCTGTAAGGAGAGGTGCATCTGTGATAAATTGAGTTTACTCAAATATGTCAGTAATTGGCAATGTGTAGGTGTTGAATGATCAGATACCTTTGAATGAACACCTAAAACAGTTCCGTAGTTTATGTATTGTATGGGAACAAGCGTGAATTGAATTTGTGGCCACGGCTTTTTGAAAGGACATTTTTATTGAGGTTGGAGTGAAGATAAGCATTTTCACTTTAATTAAATGGCACTAGCATTTTTTTCACAATTAGGTAATTCTGGGATCTCCTTACTCAGAATCACGGGCACTATTGATTTGGACGAAGTATAAAGTGTTCCTAATATATTTGGAAGTTTTGTGACTTGTTTTTCATACAGTTTAATATGCGTCGTTACGAAATGGAGACATAAAAAAAAAATTAACCGACTACAAAAAACCATGAGAATAATTTTCTACCAGTCTGAAGTCGGTCGGTGCCTCAGCACGAGCCAGCAGGAGTGGACCTATAGTCATCTACCTTACCTACGCACTTTATATTGGGCTTCAATCACTCCTGCTGGCTTGTGCTGAGGCACCAACCGACTTCATACTGGTAGAAAATTATTTTCATGGTTCTTTGTAGTCGGTTCAATTTTTTGTTCTAAAAATTTTTTTTCACACTTTTTATTGTAAATAATCTAAGATACAATAGTTTAATATCAACTGCTCGTCACCTTTTACGAAAGATTGCTTTTTCCGATGCAGAGACGTTCATTATTGAGGAGTCCTGCTGCTTCACCACCCGTTTTACCATATGCATTACGAGTAGCATAAATTGCTTAGCAACTGTGTCAAAGTAATTAAAATTTAACCCGTAAAATACTTGTTATTGAGTGGTAATTCCGATGGTCAACTGTGGCCTTCATCATCAGTTCCACTTCACCAAATGATGATTTTCAAGAGCAAATGCACAAGTTACTACTAAATATATCCAATTTACTATAGGTGTCCCTACAATATATGAAGAGTTCCCTCGATTTCCTTGAGATCCAATCATCATATCCTGATTTGGTGCTTATGGGACCTAATTCAAGACATACTAGACGAACGCAAAAAAAAATCTAATCGGTTCATAAATAACGGGAGTTCTGAGGTAACAAACATTAAAAAAAAAAACCGAATTGATAACCTCCTCCTTTTTTGAAGTCGGTTCAAAATGTTAGATATGGTAATTGGGGACATTTTTTTCCTTCGTCAAAATAAACAGTGCTCGTGATTCTAAGTAATAATAATCAGAATTACTTACTTAATTCTGAAATACCGTTAATCCGTAAGACTCAAAACTAATAGTGTTCACATACTCTTGTAATCTATTCAAAACCTTATATAGATATTATATAGGCGCGAAAAAAAGTCTTGCTCTATAAGGGGTTAAAGTGAAAATGGCCAGATAATGAAGCTGGCAACACTGACGGCGATGAGCAGCCGGCCATAGAAGTAGAGGTTATCGTGGCGTAACACGTCGAGGTCGCGCTGTCGCTGCAGGCACAGCAGCTTGTTGTACGTGTTCGTCGGCTCCGGACGCATCCAGCAGTCCACGTAGCCCTGGAAACCATTCGACTCCGATTAGTACATCATTAGAACCGATTAGAACGACACAATGACAACTCGCCACTTCATCCTACATCATCCTACTAAAATTAATGCGGAAGTGTGTGTGTGTGTGTGTGTTGTTCCTTCACTTTATAACAGCTGAACGGATTTTGATGAAATTTTGTATGTAGATAGCTGGACGTCTGGAAAAACACATAGGCTGTTATATTTATCGCGATATTCCCACAGGATCGGGATAAAATCTCGAAAGCTCATGGCACTGGTGTTTATTATATTGCAACGTCCATGAAAACTATGATTTAATTGTTGGGAATTGTCATGGGAATTTTGGTAAAATTCCAGATTTTCAATTCAACTGTTAGATCAATGGACTACGCGTGTGAAGCCGTGGGTAAAGTCTAGCTGCAAGGCATCTGAGGAACTACTACTACTACTACTTGATATATTTTGAATGACTGAACCCCCCGTGAATTAAAAGCGTCTATTATAAATACTCCAGTAACCAGTCGTCAATATATACCTAAGTAGGTACAGTCGAAACACGCGGCGGCGGTGGTGACTGTACAACAAAATAAAATTAGTTATAAAAGCTTCCAAATACAAACTACGGCTTCGGATCCTTTGTTAGAAATCCTTACCACAGGATCCACGAAAAAAAAACTGGCCAAGTGCGAGTCGGACTCGCGCACCGAGGGTTCCGTACAAATTATTAAAAATATTTTTATTATATGATGTAACTAAAAATTTACGCTTTTCGCAATTTTTCATTTATCTGTGCTGTAAGACGTTGCTTCGTACCAAATTTCAAGATTCTGAGTTCACGGGAAGTACCCTGAGGTTTTGATTCCCTTGCGAGTGTCGAAAATTTGCAGCATAAACGGCTGTATCTTTTGATTGCGTTGGCTTAGAAGTTTGATTTTTTCATAGCTCCAAGGGACAGTAGACCTGAGTATTTGATATGAATTTCAGCTTGGTCTTGACAGATAGACAGACAGAAAGACAAACAGTGATCCTATAAGGGTTCCGTTTTTTCCTTTTGAGGTACAGGTCGATTTACAATAGCTGACAATCGTGCCAGCTCTTGTGAATCCATCAATGTACCTACCCCGTTCCTCTGTATCAAGTTGATCCTCTTGAGCAGTTCCTTGTTGACGTTCATGTTTTCTTCGAGCTGGCGCGCGTAGAAGTCCAGGCGGCGCGGCTTCAGGTACAGCTCGGGGAACAGCCCCGGCGGACGGTCGTCCACCTTGTAGTGGCTCATTTGGAGCTGGAAGACGAATATGACGATGATTATGTCGTCTCGGGTATGAGTATACGATCATGATTTCTCATACGCATGAAAAGCATGGAGCGAGCAATAAATGGGCACCTTGGACTTTTCATCATTAGGTGTGTCCACCCCGCTGTTGGGTCCAGCCCATTCTTCTCTCAGAATAAAAGGGTTTTCAGGGAGATTTCACAACTTTGAATTGAGATTTTCACACACACCATCCAATTAGTTCGCAGGTGTATATGTATAGGTTTCCTCGTAATATTTTCCTTCACAAAATAACATAAATAATAATAATTTACTATACCTGTTTTTGATGGTTGCACCATTTTTCATAAAAGTCTATGGTAAGTAGAGGAAATCTTGGTGGCTGGAAAAAGCAAAAGTTATTTTAAAATCGTAATAATATGTCACCATGAAAAGATTAAACAACACACATACACGCATAAGCACTTCACGCTCCCGTAACGCCCACTCTCAATCCCATGAAGTCGCGTGGTTTTTACGGGTATGTCGACCCATGTGGGAGAATCAGTAGAATCACCATAGTTTACTATGGTATCACGTACCCCCTATTTCCACGAACATAACTCTCACAAAATACTCACAAGCTTGAAGACCCTGGGGCGGCGCACGCGCGGCGGGCGCGGGCGCTCGGGCTCTGGCGGCGGCGACTCGAGCGTCGGGTCGTTGAGCAGGTCATCGCACTTGCGCTCGCGCAGCGGATGCATTATACCGCGCGCCTGTGAACACACACTCTGTCATAATGCATGCATGGACAAATACAAGACACGGCAGTGTCATGTATTCTGTCAATGTAAAAAAAACTTTGGAATCCAGAGGCCTTACCTATTGTCTAACTAACGTATTTGGAATCGCAATCGTTTTACGACCACGACCATTATTCTGTCAAGACTCAGTGTAACGACTAAGAAGAAGGAGGGAAGAGAGAAGGGGGAAGAGTCTGTGGTGCATAATTTTGCAGAATTTAATAAGTTCATATTTAAATTATTGAATCAGGCGTTACTTTGCGGAGGTCCATATCAATGGACTAAAAGAATTTCTTTGCTCACCCGCGACCTTATGATAGCTAAGTTTATGCAAAATGTTCCTCAACTTCCACGCTTTAAGAACACACACAAATCACACATACCCATCTATCACCACCACCACACTACACTGACGCGTCTCGAAATCAACCAGAGCTCATCTTCAGAGCAACACAACTGTACACCATGCTAAGTACCTACCAGATGTTAGACATATAAGTAAGATCATAAGATGAAGTGAAGTGAAAAAGTGAGATGCAAGTTCATATTTTTAGACTAGACTGTACTATGTAGGAAAGAGATCCAAGTGAAAGAAGAATTAATTGGTACCTACCTAAAAATTTAATTTTAATTAATGTAGAGCTTCCTCGCAACGAAAATTTTGTTTGATATCCTAGTGGAGCAGGTGCACTGCACATAGGTACTTTCTTAAATTTAGATTTTCATTTCGTCAGCTGTTCGAGCAAGTTGAGCTTATAGACGCAAGCCTCATTCTTAACCTTTCAATATTTAGACAAGCATCCATCATCACTGTCAGAATTTTTATTCTTTTCAGTCTGCTTTAGTTATAAAACCTATTTGAATTTCCTGCAGTAATTCACGAAAAAGAAATCGTGATTCAAATGTCGATTCAATGTCGATTTCAAATTGACGAAGTGTCACAAAGAAAATTGATTTCAATGTCATCTTTAAAATAAATTTGAATATTTAATATTTTCCAACATGAGGCAACATGGCTTCGTTTTATATATGTGTGCGGGTTTGCTGCTTGTGAGTATTATTATTTTATTATACAATATTGTTCATTGTAATTTGTGGGCACGATTACCAGAACGCAATAAAAATCCTGTTTGGAACTTCCAAAAGCCTTTCAGCGTAATCAATGGGATTGAAATTCATGACCGTA
The DNA here is from genome assembly GCF_025370935.1 of Choristoneura fumiferana. Taxonomy (NCBI): domain Eukaryota; kingdom Metazoa; phylum Arthropoda; class Insecta; order Lepidoptera; family Tortricidae; genus Choristoneura; species Choristoneura fumiferana. The sequence goes on from NC_133473.1 coordinate 17,497,066, forward strand.
CGAATTTTACCACTTTCTTGAAGTCCAGTTTAGACCTGCAAGAAAAAAAATATTGAAGACTTGAATACCTATTTATATTTCATAAGATGTTTCACTCCGTTTAGCTACTCGTATAGGTAAACCGCCTTACCTTACACCTACATAATAAAGCTCACTCAATAACTGACTGTCTGCCTTTTAAAGGCACAGCCAAAATACTAAGACTAGGACCCTATAAGTACCGCAAACGTTAGAAATCCACATAATTGTCACTTTTTCGTAACGTCCACGGCAAACGGAGTTCCAGAAATAGAGTCAAGCCACTGGCACACTATTTAAATTTGAACTATGTTCGTGTCCAGACGGGGGCCGCGGTGCTCGGCGGATCGTCAACGTGGACGCTGATGCGTATCTCGTACTACTTCTGGACGACGGACCTGGGCGTGGAGCTGGCGGGCGGCGTGCTGTACGTGGCGGGCGCGCTGCTGTGCCTGCCCGTATGCTGGCTCACTACGCTCGTGCCTTACCACACCAAGTCGCAGTCGCTGCTTGCTACGGTGAGCTGGGCCGGCCTTCAGATCAGACCGCCTTTCACTTAAGAGTACAGTCACCAGCACCAATCTCTGACACAACAAAGCATGCATAAATCGACTCTGACACGCACAGGGGCCGCGAGGGAACTGGCACGTATATAGGCCGAGATGATGATGATGATTACCAGCACCAATATGACACAACAAATCTTAATATATAAAAATGAACCCCTATTTCCCTTGGTCACGGCATCACGCGTGAACGGCTGAACCGATTTCGCTAATTCTTTTTTTGTTGTGTTTGCTATTGTCAGGAGAAGGTTATTATAAAAGAAGATTTAGAAAATTAAAAAAACTACACCGGGGGCGAAGCCGCGGGCACCAGCTAGTCGTGCATAAATATCTGAGAAGGGTCTATTTCTAGGGCCAACAGGACGTGTCAGATATTTTTGCACGCTCCGCTGTGGCAGATACAATGCAGGCGACTGTACCTAATGAGCGGAAACGGGGTAACTACTGTACCACTACCATGAGTTTACAGTGACCGTACTCGATAGCGACGACGTAAATTATTTGTATGGAGAATTGTACAGCGCCTCTAAAAATAATTTACGCCGTCGCTATCGAGTACGGTCATTGTAAACTCATGGTAGTGGTACTGAGCATCATCAGAGTACAGAGTCATTCACGATGACGCGTGCCGTGGTTCTTATTACAATATCATTAATGTCTAATTTTGGCAAAGTCACGCGTCTTCGTGGATGGCACTAGGTATAACAAGCTAAAGCTTATGATTTCTTATTCAGCGATTACGAGTCAAACTTACTCCGATTTAGGAGTAATTTTTTATGATGCGATGATACCTGCTACGCGAAGTATTTCGGTGAATCGATATTATATTGTGCAAGATAAAGGGAAACCGTTCACGACAATCGTGACAAATACATTTGTCGCTATGCATACTCGCACATCTCTAATGGAAACCCGTCATTTTGTCGCTTGTTGTATCTAAAGGCGCCAAAGGTATGACTTGGCCGGGGCACCTGCACCTGATTAAATAAGAGAGCGAGAGGGACGATACGATACGAAGTACAATTTTCAGCTGCTGTGCTGCGCGACGGCGGCGCTGCTGGTGCTGGCGGTGGCGCTGGTGGCGGCGGGCGGGCTGGCGCGCGCGCTGCGCGACCCGCACGCGCTCAACGCGAGCATGCACCGCGCGCTCGCGCTCGACGCGCTCGACCCCGCCGTGCGGAGCTCCTTCGCCGCCATGCAGTGTGACGTGAGTACCGTACCGACGCCGTGTTGCCACCTACATATTAGTTGCTATTGTTTTACAGCCGATTGCCCTGGTTAATAAATACACAGAACATTACTGGCCCTATACTACGAAGAGCAAAATTCGAACTTCGTGTCTTGCCGTCCCGACGCGTCTGACGCTTATGTTATTTACTACGAGAGTGAGAGAGACGGTACGATATGAACTTCGATCGGATTTCGTAGTAGCCCCGCTGAGACGAAAATTAAAACATAGATCCGAATACAATGTGTCTCTACCTTCTTTTGATTAGGGCATTTCTAACCTATGCATGTAAAGCCCCAAACCTAACGCCAGGGAAATGACTTACTTACAGGGAAACATACCTTTATTCATTGTATTCCTAGGTACTTCTTTACCTACCTGCTATACCTACTCTATTGAATGGAGTGTTAAGACACTTGTATCGCTCGTGTTCATAACCCAACCAACAAAAAGTTAAAAACTCCCGACTTTGTCATTTCAAAGTTCAATATCTCAATAACGGCTCAACCGATTTTGATGAAACATGTCTAAAAACCATCGCTAGAACCCTGATTTTAAATAAAAAAACCACATTCAAATCGGTCCACCCGTTTAAGAGCTACGGTGCCACAGATAGACAGACAGACACACATAGCTTTCAAACTTATAACACCCCTTTTTTTGCGTCGGGGGTTAAAAAAAGTATGCTTTGGATTTTTTCAGTTGCGTTGCTGCGGCGTCCAATCTTACATGGACTGGTACAATCACCGTCGCACCCTGCCGCCGTCCTGCTGCGGCCGTGCGCGCTCCGGGAAGGTAGACTTTTCATTGAAACACTGAATAATTACCGTATCTACTCGACAGAACTTTCCCACACAGGCCACAAGATAAGCCACTATTGGCCATCACATCACAAACACACTGTCATGCATTATACTTAATAATGTCAAATCGAAGCTGAGCACACACACTTCGTCGCTAATACAGGTTTGATTGGAGACTTCGTGCCAGAAGCTGAAGAAGAATAGGCACGGATGTATCGGCACTTGAAGCTTGTATGTCTAAGTTTTATCACTTGTTGCCCGGACACTAGCCGACATTATGTAGTTGCAGGTGGCAGTCTCAATGTGGCTCAGGGTGCTCATGACGCTTGTTATTTATTGCTTATACCCAGCATGCTGTTTGCTAACAGACAGACTTCAGTTCTTAACTAGGGACCTCATGCATCCCTGTATTTCTTTTATGTAATTTTTATTTTTTATCTATTGCTTTTGCTATGTTAGCTTTTAATAGTCAATATAATTATATATTTTGTTCGGAAATAATGACTTTCTGTCAAGTTTTTTGCGGCGCATTTTTTGTTGGCCTACGCTAGCTGGCGCGGGTGCGGGTACTCCGTCGTATGCAACGCGTGCAGTTAGCGCTGCTGATTATTTTCTAATAAGTAGGTAGCCGTCCACCGTATCCGTGTACACCGCATCAGCTAGCGTAGACTCGGCCTGCTTACAGAATAAACGTAGGGGTTTTGATTTTGTTTTCGAATGATTGAACGCACGGAAGAATAAAAACAAGTGGAAGTGCTATGTAGGTGCAGCGTGCGTGCCACGAGTAAGCGGGGCGGTACGCTTACTCGATGACGTAGGTAATCCTCCATTAGTAAGTTTTTTTCCTGCTATCATTTTTACATTCCAGAATTGAGCAATACGGCATACTAATTACTGTAAAGCAAGAAATGTCGCGATACTACTAAACGTGATCATACTCTACGCAATGTTGAACACGACTGGCATCTTTTACTGGAATAGGTTTTGGCTTGGACGCGTGAGTACGCGTTCCCGCCCGCGATTCTATTAGCGTACGAGTATTTAGGAGTACGGCGGCTGACAACGTTCCGCCAACTTGAAAACTAGCATTTTTGTACACTTTTTAATTATTTTTTTTATAAAAATTGCTAACAATCCTAAGCCTTTATAAAGGGTTATCATGAAGGGAAGTTTTTAGTCGGTATTTAATATAAGTTAAAATTAAAAAAATATGAAGTGTGAAGCCCGAACTGTGACGTGGGATTTGGTAGTTCGATATTCGTAAAACTACCAAAACTAGTACGCGTATACGCAATTACGGGAGCGCATTTACGGGAATCATTTTGTTTACGCAATGAGTCAATTGAGTTAAGTACTCGTAGATACTCGTGTACGTAACTCAGTCTTTGGATCTAGTCTTTTTGTGGATGCGTACTCGCAAGACTCAGTCCGCGTTTTGCCTAGTACGTCTCACCTCTACTGGCATCGAGTAAACGTACCTCCGCTCTTGTGGCACGCACGCTGCACCTGCACCTACATAGCACTTCCACTTGTATTTATTGTTCCGTGATTGAACGTGTATTAGTTCTCCGTGCAGCCGCGAGTGGCGGAGGTGTGCGCGACGCCGCTGCACGCGGCCGGCTGCCTGCGCCCCGCCCTCATAGAGCTGCGCAACTACATCAGTGCGCTGACCACGCTTTCTTCGGCCATCATTATTATCCTGGTGAGTATACAGTGTGGAAAAAAACAATGGGCCCTGGAGCGCAACTACCTTAAATCCTTTAGTTAGCTAATTGTACTGAAAGGAAACATTCCATTATAGATCTTCTAAACTTCGCTTGTCTCACCCGGGAATCGAACTAAGTAAAAATAAAAAAATGAACACTCGCTATTTTATTATACTAATCGAAAGGATTAGGTATTGTTCAGGATAAAATTTATCTAATAAATATTTGGCCTTACACTCATGTGTTGTACGAGATACCATGAAAATATAATGTTTATTAACATTACCTAGTAGTGTTTACTTGTTAGGTACCTAAGTTATAATTTTCTTATCTTTCTAACACCCAAAGACACCATAATCATGATCATGAAGTACAAGCTTGCTACCTAATTTTATGTATCTCTCAGTACCTTATTGAAGAATTCGATAAGAAAATCTTTAAATGGTATTAATAAATCTATGCATAATTCCTTCTTATACACGAAGCGTTCTGACGAAAAGTTTAAAAATGGAATGTATTTTTTTATGCAACACGGGGCAAACAAATCCCAAATGTTTATTAAATTTTATCCAGAACAATAATCCTATTGATTCGCATAATAAAATAGCGAGCTTTTATTTTTAATTGGTTCGATTCCCGGGTGAGACAAAGGGAGTTTAGAAGATTTTTGAATGCAGTTTAGTTCAATTTTAAAAATAAAGGAATGTTTCCTTTCAGTACAATTAGCTAACTAAAGGATTTAAGGTAGTGCCCTCCAGGCCCCATTGATTCTTTCAACCCTGTAGGTACATAGGCGCACATTGGGTCAATTCCACGGTAGCCAGCGCGCCGCCATTCTCCTATAGCAGGGTAGGCAGCGCGAGGCGTAAGGCGCAGCATACCTTGCTGTTTAATCATTGCACGCCATTTAAGACCAAACTCAATCTGAATCTGCTTAAGTGAACACGCTGATGTTCCTATCTCAAGCTTGTTGTTGTTGTTGTTGTAACTCTTTATTGTACATAAAACATATGAAAATTACAATTAACAAGAGAAAAAGATGCACAAAGGCGAACTTATCCCTTAAAGGGATCTCTTCCAGTTAACCTTTGAACGATTGAAAGGACAACAGAAACAAGAGTAGACACTACAATGGAGAGATAAAAGGACTTGAGGGAGGGCTTGTGGTTCAATAGCGAGTCGTAATAAGTAACCTAAGTAGCGCAGGCCCATAGGCGTGCTTGGTGTACAAAGGACTAAAAGGCGTGTTCTGTTGCAGGCCGTGACGGTGTTCGCCGCGGCGTACACGCTGGTGGCGGGGGTGGTGGAGCGCCAGAAGCCGCTGCAGCCGCTGCGCGTGGCGTACTTCACGCCGCCCGCCGCCGCCTTCACACCCACTTACACCTCCAACCCCGTCCCTTCATCGTAACTCCCAACACCATGTAGTCAGCAGCAGATAAATCTGTACGGACAGAGAGCTCAAAAATATCTAAATTTGTATTTTATTCACGCAATGGCGAACTAACTGTGGGGTGGAACCGGCGGCCCGCCCTGGGCCTCCAGTTCCAGGGGGCCCCCAAAAGTACCTACATAAGTTCTCTTGATCAAGTCCTGGACTAGGCTAAAATATGCTTAATACTTCGGGGGCCTCATTCAGCATTGCCGCCCCGATCCCCGAACGACCGTAGTCCGCGACTGCAGTCATGTTTATTGCTGCCTACTTCTCTAACATCCTATTAAAACCATTTGAACTGCGCGTTACTCTCGGCATAGGACACTATTATAATGTGAATAGACTTTTTGAGCTCTACGTAGAGCATATCTGCTGTTGACTCTACTAGATGCGCACGATCCAGAAGATACTTAGCTTCACTTATGTCAGAGATAGAAGTATTCTGAACGTCGAAATACGAGAAATGTCACCTTAGTTTATTACACTCCTGAGCGTGTTGTGCGTAGAATCAGACGATGATACATCGTTGTTATTATACCTCAACTAGATGTGACGTGACGGATGTCGTGTGTCTATTTACAACGTATCAGTTAGGTGTAGTCTTAGAGCGTTTTCAGATTATCCGATCCGATATCAGATCATATTTCATACATTTTACTTGCCCCGATATCGTAACGGCGTCCGATACCGATATCAGATCGGATAATCTGAAAACGCTCTTACTTTACCTAAACATACCCATGCTTTATTATCAATGCTAGATCTTTAGATGCGATAGAAGATCTTATTTATTGTTGTAGACAATGTGTTGCTGAACTATTAACTTACTTTTTGATAGATTTAGTTTAAGTTTTTAGATGATTTTGTAAAATTTTATATACTTTTTTATGAATACCTGACATTTTGTAGCGTTTTCTGGGGCCTCATCATATTTGTCGCTGGTTCACTTAGTCAGAAATTTAAAAAACTTGCCGTATAATTTATTTATTTAGGATAATTTGCCTTCTTAGAATAATGATAGACCTAAACGGCTCAGGATGACTTCGGTCCCATTTCGTCAGCTTCTTTAATCGTCCTCATTCTTTTATAGTCGTGTTCTGATTCGCCAACATTCCTATCTTGTCCGCTTTCTTACGTAGGCCACAGTACCAACTCGTCAACAGTCTTATTTCGACTACAATGTTAACTCGTCAAAATTCCTATTTAGACCACAGTGCCAACACGTCAACATTATTGCATCGTTCATTGAGACACGTTTGATAAGCGATAAATGTGGGCGAGTTGGCACTGCTGACCAAGTCGTACCGTGGTTTATAAAAGAAAGTAGACGAGTTGGCACTGTAGTCAAAATAGGAATGTAGACAATATGGGATATTGACGATATTAGAAAGTGGACAAGTTAGGAAGGTGACGATTTAAGAATTGTAGGCTGACGACATGACACTGTGGACGATTTAAGAAGGTTACGAAATGGGACTGTGGACGAAGTCGTCCTGAGCCACTTAAACATTGTCCCCAGTTCGTTAAGTTCAGAATTCGCTGTGATTGTTTTCAATAAAAAAGGAAAACGCCCGACTCTTGTTTTTTTTTGTTTTTAATTAGGTACCTACTTAGTAATTTTTGAAAATCTTGTCATTTAGACGGATTTTCGTCGGTTGTAAACCGATTTTGTTTGAATCATTTTTGTCCGGTAAATTTGTAAGTAATAAAGAGGTTCCCTGTCTCGAAGCAATGTGCAGCGTAGAATGCACGAAAGGTTCTTAGTGCACCTGAACTCTCGTGAGTGCACTAAGTACACTATAAGTAAACTTGATACACCCATTGGGTGCACAGTGGGTATTAAGTGTACTTATAGTTCACTTAATTCACGTGAATCAAACCCGGTGCATCTAGTAAACTACAAGCATTTTTTCACTAAGATTTGGAATTAATGTTTCCGATACAAGAAAAAACAACACTGGAATATTTTTGGCGTCACTTTTGCCAAGGGGCTCAATTAATCGACTAACTACGGCTGCATTAGCGACGCAGTGTATGTCTCGCAACCACAGTTGCCAGAGCACGTGAGTGGCTAGATAAAAATCATTCTATATTTATAAAATAAGACATAGCACCTTGCGTCCAGTCAGGTGTAGGGTGTAATTCAGGGCAGGGAGGGTAGGGTGTAATTTCAGTAATTCAGGACAGTAGGTACCTATAGGTAGTCATTTATGATGACGCGTGCCGTGGTTCTTATTACAATGTCATTAATGTCTAATTTTGTCAAAATCACGCGTCTTCGTGGATGGCACTATGTATACCTACTTACTCAGGGAAAATAAGATTTTGGAAAGTTTTACACAAACGTGCTAGGAGATGCTTCAACAAGAGGGAGTAAAAGTCGGTTTGAACTGGTTTTTTTTTAATGAAAGCAGCGAAATTAATTTATGTACAGTCAACCAATTTTATTCCTAGCCCACCACAGAACTTTGTCATTGTGACATTTATCTTCCAATAAGCATGGCTATAGACAAACCAAAATCATTTACTATGGTTCTATAGCAGTGTATTTTCTAAACAATGGGGAAGATAAGAATAAACAGATAATAAAATTAAAAGTTCCAAAGTCGTTCCAACTTTGTTACTACGGTGGCAACGAATTAAAAACTTAGCTAAATACCCTTCAGACCCACCGTACCTCTGGCGATACCCCTGGTGGTATGGTGGGTCTTTTAACGTTAAACGGTACCACTGACTACTAGTGATGTGATGTCGACAATAATACCCTTGTTCTTCGGTACATTACTCAAACCCTTGTTCCCGTGGTCCCTTTCAGCAATATTATGCTGCCGAATCACGAGGTTGCAAGTCCGGCCGGTTAGGTTAAGGTTTTTTTTTATAACCATCCAGGACCGATTCGGGGCACTTATTCCATCGGATCTGGGTGATCATAAAAAAAATAACCTTAACCTAACCGTTTTGTGATTCGGCTGTAATCTGACTAAATAAGTAGGTCACACCACTAGTGACCTACACTCGGTGGTACCGTTTAACTTTAAAAGATCCACCATACCACCAGGGGTACGGTGGGTCTGAAGGGTTAAATTACTTAGATCACAACATACAATTGATCTCTGCTGCTACAAGGTACTCTTATCACAAATGCGGTGGGTCTATTCTTGTCTTTGGTCCGCCGGATCTTCGATCAATAGACCCGGAGATGGTGACACAAAATATTAGATCATTTGTACCAGTATGGCGGTTCTTCAGGGGTCTAATTACGGAATGACAAAAAGAAAATTATGGTCATAGCGCTGGTACAGTCGCCATCAGATATATGGTAGCGGCCAAGGTACTCAAATATTTCGGAGCAGCATTAAATTTCAATATATTAGTTACGATAGATAAGGTCTATAATATCGGACCATATAATTCGCCATAAATTTGGGAGCAGCGACTTTTCAATTAATTCGTGACATACAATAAGATAAATATATCGTAACAAACAGATCGTCAATGGTATCGAAGCAGTCAGGGTGGTCATAAAGATCGATCATTTAATGGAAAAGTGTCTTAAGTTTGTGTAATACAATTTAAAATAGTTAAGATTGGACTCATGAAAATAAGTTTTCAGACGGCATTGATACTTTATGTTATCATTAATTTAAATTAGAACGAAATGATTTGTTGTGGCATTCATCGAAAAGAGTGTGTGTGGATTTGTCATCGTGACAAATATATTTCCGTCTTTTTCGAATTAGACAATTTTTTAACAAAACTAAATGCCTTAAAAACGTTGTTTCGACGCAATGTCAAAATTGGTGGGCGTAGAATGAGTAGCTTAATTTCGTCAAATTATGTCAGATACTTTATGGCGTAATTGATAGTCCCTTGACTATTAAAGCACAAAGTCATGGGTTCAAATCTGATGCAAGTAAATACGTGAATTGTGTTTCTCTTTTTTGATTTCTTTTGGATGTAAATAACATTATTATTATTATACTGGCAGCTATTATACTAGCTATTTTATTCAACCCAGAGAAGTTAAAGTTTTTTAGTAGTTAGGTATCTAGGTAGTAATAGTAGTAGTAGTAAAACAACTTTATTGTACAACAAAGAAAAATACAACTGATTAAATTACAAAGAAAAAATATTACAAATGCAAACTTAATTGTTGTTGGTAGATACTTAAAATGATTAGTATAGGTATCTTAATCTATCACGTTTGAATTGTTGATCAAGTACTAGAACCTACTTGGTAATTATCTTTCACGTGCGAACTCTTTTAACGCGTGTAGTCCTACTTAAAACTGCGTTCGATATTTGATTTCTTCAGTTTTCTTGGTTTTCTGTATTCTTGACGTTGACAATTTCCTGCAATTGTTATCCTCGTACTATTTTATCGAAAGTAGACTGCAAAAATTGTTATTTTAATCTCAAACAATTTGCCCAAGACCATGACCCTATCGCGTAGATACTGAAAAAAAAAGAAAATTATACAATTGCGGAATGAGATGGTCTGCCTATAACAGACGTAGCTAATGAAGTCGGAGTTTCAGTAAGTATTGTTTACTACACTATACATACTTACATGATTTAATGCAAAGGTTATTACGATAATGATTTAATAAATTAAAATTTTTATTTCAGAGAAAACACCGTGTATCGATGGCTGAAAGATGGCAGCAAGAAGGAGCTTTGTCGAATCACGTATCTTTTGGACGTCCGCGTTCTACGACACGGCGTCAGGACATGAATATTATAAATCAAGCTCGTGAAGGGGAGCTGGTAGAAATTACAGGTCGTATGAATGCGGTGGATTACAAAGAAATACTTGAGGAGTCGTTTTTGCCTACTGCCCAAGTATTTTACCCCAATGAGCATATAACATTCATGCAAACAACACAGCGGTGCATAATGCTCGCTTGGTTCAGGGATGGATTAATGATCACAGAGATGAGCTGACTCGCATAAAAATGCCTGCAGAGAGCCCCGATCTCAACCCCATAGAAAATCTATGGGGTAAAATGGTGCAAGAGTGGGACGGAAACCAGTGTCGCACCAAAGATGCTTAAGACGCCACGCTCTCAACGTTTGGGAGTCTTTTAGAGGGCGAAACGTGTGTGAAAATCTGGTCGGCTCAATGCGAAGACGATTGCAAGCTGTATTAAACGCCGAGGGAAGTTACACGAAGTACTAACGTTTTACAGGCTGAAGAAAAGTAGTTTATTTAGTTTACGGGTAGTGAACACGTATTAAAAGGTTATTTTAATGGTATAAGTAAATAGTGTTTTGTTTGATTCTTAAATAAAAGTATTTTCTACTAAATCATTATTTTATTTATATTAAGTTTTATATTAAAATGAATACTATCAATTGATACAGTTTTCGAGAATGCTGCTTGAAATTATCTCATGTGTCTAAGAAACTCACTTGCTCACCCATAATAGTCGTCAAAATCATCCTTGACATTGACAACTTAAGTCAATAGAACTCAAGTAGATAGTAACGAATTCAAATGTGTAGGTACTATGCACAGACTTACAGTATATTTTTCCATAAATGTCCGATCTTATGACCACCCTGACTGCTTCGATAACATTGACGATCTGTTTGTTACGAATATATTATCTTATTGTATGTCACGAATTAATTGAAAAGTCGCTGCTCCCAAATTTATGGCGAATTATATGGTCCGATATTTAGACCCTTATCTATCGTAACTAAATATATTGAAATTTAATGCTGCTCCGAAATATTTGAGTACCTTGGCCGCTACCATATATCTGATGGCGACTGTACCGGCGGCCCAATCGCGTGAGCGTCAATCGAACGTGTCGGATAAATATAAATAACGAGTGTCGAAGGATTTGTTCCACAAAAATGCTTGTATTTTCCGATAGTCGATCAAAAAAGAAATAAGTGGTAGCGTAATGCCATACTTCTCCGGTGTGACTTACAGCCCGCCATACCGACGCGAATACAATTAATAAAAAAAAAATTCAACCATTTGTTCCAGGCTAATTTTTGCACAGTGATTCGAGAAGCCATTTACATCATGCCATACTTTTCTGGCGGTTCCAAATGGCCGCCATACCGCCGCAAAAGAGTAATTTTTTTTCGCAAAACGATTTGTATGGATTTTTGGAAAGAATTTGACAAAATGTGACCGTTATTACATTTTCATCACACTTGCTCGTAAACAGTGTCATAACATGCAGGCTAACTTGGTTGCAACCCCCCAAATAAAACCCTCGACCTTAATGTGCTTGTCATGAAACCCGTGGTCGGTAAATGAGTCATTGCGCGTACACATTGTCTTGTCATGAAGCCCAAGGTCGGTAAATGAGTCGGTGCCCGTACTGCCGCATGCCGAGGGAGGTTGAGGGCGACGTTGCCAAGAGCACAGCCTAAGGTATCGCCAATATTTGGAAGAATTATATTTTTTCTTTTACAAATATAAAATTTTACTCGCAAATGTAATGAAAAACATTGTATGTCGCACGGGCGGTACTAGAATTACGAACATCGACTTCCACGACTACGATCTTCGACTTCGGGCTTCTAATAGACTCTCGTTCGTAATTCCTTATTTACCGCCCTTAAGACACAATGTACTATTCCCATACTTCTAGTAGGGGGAAAAAGTGATGCCATAATTGAAAAACTTATTTACTCGACACGTTTTCAAACTGCGACTAAAATAAGTGAAATCATTTTTTACATCATCGAATCATTGTATTCTGTTCGTTTCTAGATGTAATTCTTAGGCCAAGATAAAAAAAATTTTTTGACGATTTGTACCAGTATGGCATTTAGATTTTTGGAAATGATATGATACAATGTGACCCTTATTATATTTGCCATACTTCTAGTAGAGGGAAAAAGTGGCGCTATACTTACGCCAAATCTTAGAATTTTAAAAAATTCGCCACCTCCCACAGGTATGGTATTATAAGACTTCTATTTATGATCATACACTGAACTGTTAAAAAAAATGTAGGCTGGTAACGTTTAGCAAAAAAAAAAATACTCTTTTGCGGCGGTATGGCGGCCATTTGGAACCGTCGGAAAAGTATGGCAAGTGATTTCGTGAATGGCTTCTCGAAAGCTTCTCGACGATGATTAGCTGTGCAAAAATTAGCCTGGGACAAATGGTTGAATTGTTTTTTTAATTAATGTATTCGCGTCGGTATGGTGGGCTATAAGTCACACCGGAGAAGTATGGCATTACGGTACCGCCTATCGGAAAATACAAGCATTTTTGTGGAACAAATCGTTCGATACTTATTATTAATCCAACACGTTCTATTAACGCCCACGCCGGTACCAGCGCTATGACCATCATAATTTTCTTTTTGTCATTCCGCAATTAGACCCCTGAAGAACCGCCGTACTGGTACAAATGATCTAATATTTTGTGTCACCATCTCCGGGTCTACAACTGTCGGATAATGAAATACGATATTGAGGATATCTTTTTAATTGTCATTTTTTGAACACAATACAACATGCAAGCATCAAAATGCTTTATGAAAATTAAGAAACAATCATGTCTTTTCTATATTTGGTACCTATTTTTGGTTATTTTCAAATTATTCAAGAAAACGATTTCTATATAAAGACAAACAAAAACTATAATATATTATGAAAAATTTCGTACAACAGCGGCCTAAACGTGTATCTCAAATTGATCGCGATCGCAATCGCCTTCAGTTTGGTTCGGCGTGGCGATCGCGTTCACGATTTGACATCCGCAGTTATTGTCCGCAGACGCGGCGCGCGGGCGCCGGCGCGGCCTCCGCCCGCCGCCGCCCGCGGCGCCTCTTACTACACTAATGACGTTGACGCATCCTCGATGCGGCGCGTTCACAGCAAATGTAGCGACACTATACAATATTCACAACAATAGCTAAATAGTACCGTTATAAGTCTAGTATAATAATTTGAAGCGATCGACGTATTGTTTAAATTTAGAATTCGAAGAGTACCTAGTTGTAGCGGTGAGAACGCGCCGGATCGAGAACGGTGGCGCGGCCGCGCGCCGCGTCACTACCTCGCGCCGCGCCGCCTCTCGTGGCATTGCACACCCGATTCGAACAGACAACCGTCATTTCTACAAGCAAAAATTATCTATGCCCTAGGTTCCTAATTAATTAACGTTCTCCTCGCGTTAGTTTAAGATGTTACGAATTTGTATATACGAAAACTGGAGTGAACAAAAACTCGTCAGGTGATCGATCCGGCCACATCACGATGTGGCCCGGGCGGAGCGTGCAATGCCACGGTGGGGAGCGCGGCGGCCGAGCGCCGGAACCGCTCGCCCCGCGCCCCGCGCGGCCCTCGCACTGCACTAATTATAATAAAGGCATTCGATCAAGATTGCGGCACACCGTTCTATAACCTAGCTACTCGATAACACTATAATATTGCTATAACGAAGATAAAATACTTTGATATAATCGACACAATCGCAACCCCCCGTTATAATACAGTATCACATGGCGGTTCCGGGCGCCGCGGGCGGGCGCGGCTCGCCGCTAAGTTAAGGCCGTCGAGTGAGTCGCGCGCCCGCCGCAATTGGTTAACATTAGGTCTATCTAGAATAAATAGGTGTGTGTGTGTTGCAGCGGTTCAGGGCGGCTCTAGCGCCGCGCGCCGCGGTGCTTGCGGTGCGCGCCGCCCGCGCGCGCCGCCCACCACGCCGCCAGCGCCAGCGCCAGCGCCCACGCCGCGCCGCGCCCCTGTCTGCGGACCCGACCGCACGCTCAGCCGCAGCTCGCCCTCACATCGCCAAGCCATTGCGACACGGCCATCACTCGAAGGACCATCACTTTTTACACGGCCTTAACTGGTTCGTACGCATTATTAGCCTTCGACGTAGCCATATCGCGATCGCTTAGCGTGTATTGGCGCGGCACAGTCGAGGACATAAATATCTGTACAGTTATCGAGTCAAATCGATGTAAATACCGACTTTATGGTGAGTGACATAGAGGTGTTTATAGATATTTTTGACGTCTCGGTAACGTACGTATATATTTATGAGCTTGACTGTACATTATCATCGTCCCTCTCCCCGCTGTCTGTCGTAATTAGCATATTACGACTAATTAGCGGAAAAAGGGCCGTTATTTGTAATACGATATATTATAGAAGAACCGGCTGCCCCATAATGGGCGCCAAAAAGTACTTATAAAAAAAACTAGGTATTATAATTCTTTTTTCTACTTGAAGTGATTCTAAGTAGTGATTGCATGTTTTAACTGATTATACATTGACTACTACTTTAGACTAGACTAGTTGGAAATAGTGATAATAAAAATAAATAATATCTTGGATGCTCTATGTTTCGGATGTCTAATCCGAAGCATGCTCGGTCAAGTTACTGAGTTTGATATTGGAAATTTTAAACCAATGACACCATGCTCGAATAATGAATTAAATGAAAAGACATGCAACATAATGATACCTGGAATGAAATGTGTTTTCGATTGAGATTTGCATTTGACAATATTTAAAATAATACCTCTAAGGTCTACGTTTATACCAAATAAACAATGGTAAGCCAGTTACATAGGTACTTATCTCAAATTACTTCAGTTATAAAATATGGATCCAGCCGCTACTATTCAATGCAAACTTTTTAACTTGAAAGTAAACAAAACTCACGCGATTTTCACAGCCCCATATTGGGCGCCACTTAAACAAATCGAATCGAAAACACGAGCGACAAATAAACACGTGTTAATAGAGCAATGTATGAATGAATAAAAGAGTGGGGGTGGTTACCGATGCACACAACACGCGAGATTGCTCACCAAAGTAGCACACTGCCCGCCCTGCAACAAGCGGAAACGACGCGTTCACACACGACTCTCAAGCGACTCGCGGTTAGTCTGCCGAAGCTTGGTTGTCACTAGTCAACACAGGTCAAGAAGTTACACACATCAAGCGAGTTCACATTGAAGCGGGTACAGGTAAGATGAAGCTTAAGAATTAGCGCTGGGTTGAATTGAACTGGAGCGTGTTCTCCACTGTTAAAGCAGCAGTAAAATGATATCCTTGGAGACCGCTGGTTATGCTGGCAGTGGGAGATAGCTTTCATTTTAGAAAAAAATGAATGAAGATTTAGTTAAAAGGCAGTTTATCTCCCTCTTTATATTCAATAAGAAGTTTGTCTAAATATTTCATATCCAGATTGCAGTAAATAGCGATTATTAACTCTACTAACCGTATGAGTGGAATGGATAAAAGATCGAAAACCGGCCTAATTTAACTTGCTCGTGAATTGTGACATTAACACTGTAAATTTACTTTCATATCGAGTAATAATATAGGTACCATCAGCCAAATAAGTGGTCTATCAAATTTTTAAACAAATTCCTATCAAATGAATATTTCGCTAAAGTTGAACTTTCAAGTTGACAGACACGTCTATTGGCATTATTGTTTTATGACATGCAAACATTATCAACTTTAGGGTGGTAGACCACATATTTGGCTGATGGTACAATATAAATGTTAACCACGACGACAAAGTGGTAAACTATATCACTCCAAAAAAAAATATTTGTTTATCTCCTCTACACATAAAGTGGGTGGATGATTTTTGTTTCTCAACTAGACCCATAGTACGGGGTATTTTTGGATAGGTCTTACAAAAACAAACCATTTTTTGGTTAAGTAATCAATCTGCGAAATATTAAGCTTCAGAATGCAAACTAGCTAAACCATTGGCTTGAAAAACTGATCAAAATCGTGATATTATATTAATTAATTTAAAAGGGAAACTCCGGTTCGAAAAAACCTCTGTTGAGAAGAATCCGGTAAGAAATTCAACGTAATCAAAACGTAATACAATATTCAGTATTACCGCGTACGCTAAATCGCGCCAGTTCACGGCGCGGGCGCCGCGCGGCGTGCTGTTTTTAAAGGTTTCAATAGAGCAGAGACACGCCTCACGCAGCGCTGCTCTAATAGATGACGTGAAACAAGCACGCCGCACTCGCTCAAGCCGTGCACCCGCGCGAGTTAGTGGTGGCCCATATACGGAACCCTACACCTGCGCGTGGCCCGACACGGCAGTAAGCCGGTTCTTTAAGCTTCTGGTTAATCGTGTCAATAGGGGATGAAGTTAGTGTGATATGTGTTATAAAGCAGTGTGTGTGGCGGCGGCGTACCTGGCAGCCGGGGCAGTGCGGCGGCGCGCAGCCCGCCAGCTGCAGGCGGTGCGCGCGCCACGCGCCCCCGCGCCCCCGCGCCCCCCGCGCCCGCCCCCTCCGCGCAGCATTCGCTGCTCTCCTCGCACTGCGGCTCCCAGCAATCCACCTCACCTCTCTGGAACCGAGGATGCTTCGGATTAACAATCACATCATCTTTTTTTCACATTTATATGCCGAGGTCTGTCCAAGTGGCAACTACTTGTACGATAGGCTTGTACAGTCAGCATCAAAAGTAGTGGATCACTTTGTCTTTGTCGTATTACCACATTTTTTGTCAAAGTATGGTGTTAAGTAGGTTGCTGTAAAACGACAAAGTTCAAAAGTATGCAGCTAATTTTGATGCTAACCGTACATGCATTTGGATGATAGCTACACGTGTACTTGCACGATAGATAGGTCCACTCGGACGATAGGTACATGCACTTGTACGACAGGCTCTTGTACCTACTTAGACGATAGGTTCGCGCATTTGGATGATAGGCACGTGTTCTACTTTGCGTCCCTGAAACTTCACTCGAGAAACATGGTTTGGTTTGGTACCCTCATTTGTTATCTATTTCTCAAGGTTTTTGCAGGTGGTAGGACCTTGTGCAAGGTCCACCCGGATTGCTACCACCATCTTGCTCGCTAATCCTGCCGTGAAGCAGCAGTGCTTGCACTGTAGTGTTTCGGCGTGGAGAGTAAGACAGCCGGTGAAATTACTGGCACGTGAGGTATCCCATCTTAGGCCTCTACGTTGGCAACGCGTCTGCATTACCCCTGGTGTTGCAGATGTTTATGGGCGGGGCGGTGGTGATCTCTTACCATCAGGATGACCCATTGCTCGTTTGCCAACCAGTCGAATAAAAAAAAAGTTTACGTCCGATCCATTGTCAGTTCAACTGGCAGAACATTATCATTTTCGGTTTAGATATGCTATCATTGGGGGGTCTATGGAAGCCTTTTGTCCAACAGTGGATGTCCTACGGCTGTTATGATGATATGATGATAGGTATCATCGGCGTGCAGATAAGCCAAGTGTGGCTGAATGCACTAAGCGAGCGATACTGACGAGGCACTCGCAGATCTGGCACTGGTAGAGCCAGCGCTCGCCGCTGTGGAAGCTGACGTGGTGCATCTCCTGGTGGCGGCAGTGGAAGCGAGGCTCGCAGTGCGGGCAGCACGCCGCCGGCGCCGTGCCCGGGGACTCCGCGCCGACCAGCGCCGTGCCCTCAAACTGGAACAAATGGTGTTTTAACTCAATACTAGCTAAGTCCATAACGTCAAATAAATCTAGAGCTCTACAAAATAATTATGAAGATGACAATGATGGTGAGAACATACTGTTCAAGAAACTACAGACTAAATAAATACCACTCTAGTCTCTGATTTTCAAGAATAGTGGTTCAGTCAAATATAGGCAGCCGTAGCCGTAGGTACAACGGTGAAGAACTTTGTTTATGTGAACCACGGTGTGAACTAACTTTTTCTAAGAATCCGCACAGTATTTTTAACGTAGACTACGTCTAGTGACGTCATTCACCGCTGCATTACGGTGGCTACAGGACGGCAAGGCTATCCTAGTTAACCCGAACTTTTACTGTTTAGTCGATGCAAAAAGTGTATGCTCTTAGGCTAAGGACACACTGAGCGATAAACCGCGCGGTTTTATCGTGCCGTCCCACTTCAAACTACCGCTTGAGAAACAGACGGTACCTACGTTTAAACCGTAGGGTGACCGGCCCGGATAATACCGACATGGCAATACCGCCCAGATTTTATTATGTACGCGCCTAAAGAAACTCATGTCAGTTTGACGTGAGATTGTATGGGCGTGTGCACGAATAATCGGGTCGGTATTATCCGAGCCGGTAAAAAGTGTCACCCAAACCGCGCGGTAAGCCGCACAGTGTGTGCGTATAGCCTTAGTATGGCAGACTTACGGCGGCGGTGCGGTTGTCGGCGGCGTCGCAGGCGCAGCGCGCGCGGCGGCAGGCGGCCACGCCGCGCGCGCACGCGCACTCGCGGCAGCCGCCCGCCTCGCTCCACACCGCGCCGTCGCGCTTCAGCTCGCCCTGCCACAGGCAACCTGCAACCGATGCCCAATAATACATTGTACACACCTGCATTCATATCTGCCACAACAAAAATATCTGACACGTCTTACCGGCCCTAAAAATAGTGTCACGTCAGATATTTATGTACGTTTTGTTGTGTCAGATCTGATATTGGTGCTGGGGACTGTACAGTCGAGTTCATAAACTTCTGAGCAAAAATTTGTTCAAAAATATCTGAACACGCTTCTACGCCGTTAACAATAGAGTCGTGTTCACATATTTTTGATCAAATGATTGCTCAGAAGATTATGAACACAAATACACAGAGCGCTTACAACGCGTCATATCACCTGCGAGATCTTAGCTGCGGGCGAGGATTGATAGTTAAGACGAGGTTATTTTTACTTACTTTGTATGAAGACCTCCCCTGTACAGTTGTTCATGTCTCTAGACTTGGCTTATTAGGGCCTTTGCCCTTTACACACAGCGTATATTTTAGGTGCTGATTATGATAACCCGCGTTTGCGGTGCCACTTCCCAAAAAGCTACTACGTAAGTTTAATTACAAAAGTGACTGAATCTCGGTTAAAACAGGTTAACGCACGTTAACTGCATCTATAAATAAAATACGCTGTATGTCTGTATGTATAGTAAGTTAAATCTTTGAAAAATAATGTTTTAATAAAATAAATAAGTACTGACTCAATTCACAATCCGGTAGTTTGCACTCGCAGCGGAAGCCGCCGTCTACGTTGACGCACCGCGCGCTCGGCGGACACGTGTGGTCGCCCTGCTCGCACTCGTCCACGTCTGAAATGTTACGTTACGTCCAAATATCGTAAAGCCGGGGTTATATTAGAGCCACGCAGCGTGTCGCAACGGGCTGTGATTATACTACAGTATCGTGTCGCCGCGCGTGCTGATTAATTTATATGAATGCGCGTAGCCACGTGGTGATTATACTAGCGCGGAGCGAGCCAACGCGTCACTTCCCCTACCACCTAGCCCACGCCGATCGGAATCGAGCGGTCTGCGTGGCGTCAGCTCGCTCGGCGACACGCGGGGCTGTGCTAATGTAACCACGTTCATACAAAATGTATGTAACCGATTGCAATACCACGCGTTGCGACACGCGGCGTGGCTCTTATATAACCCCGGCTTTACATTCACATTGCAGTACACTTCTTAGTACGCCGCTATATATGACTCTCAAGGAATAATGTTTTCAAAATTCCAAATTTTTTGACACCAGTGATTTATGCTGTGCATTGACTATGAGTCAGTCAGTCATTCAATAACATTTCTCTTTGATACTATAGATTATTTGTTACCTTCGCAGTGGTCCCGTTGGGGGTCCCGCCTGTACCCGTCACGACACACGCAGTAGTACGAGCCGGGCGTGTTGACGCAGGCGGCGCGCGGCGCGCAGGGCGCGGGCGCGGAGGCGGGAGCGGAGGCGGAAGCGGGGGAGGGGGCGCACTCGTCCACGTCGCGCTCACAGCGCGCGCCGCCGAAGCCCGCCGCGCACGCGCATCGCTCCGGCGCCGCGCACACGCCGCCGTTCAGGCACCCGCCCGTGCAGATCGCTGGATAAATTTGTATTGCCAGGTAAACAACAGCACATCAGTACCTACTCATCTTTTCAATTTGGCAATAACATGAGTTTAAATTATCAGGTCATAACTACATTATTGTCATTCATTCCGGTACGACAAATACCTACACGGTCCACGGTACACGGTCATACTCATCGATATATAGCCCATCAGGCTCTGAACCGTTTTAAGAAAACTGTACAGTTTGGTGTAGGTAAAGTCAGAACAGTAATGTGTGAAGATTAGCTAATTTTGTTGAATACCGATAAGAATAGTACCGTGCTCGTAAGAATAGTATTGCTAATAAAAGTGTTAATTGTGAAGCAATGTTAGTACAGTGTTATTGGAAGCGTCCAGACTCCGGTGGCTTGGACCCGTGCAAAGACTGGGAGAGGATCTAGTCGTGAAGAGAGCGTACTTGGGATGACCGAGTGGACGTAGACCGGTTGGTCATCCCAGATACCGCTAGAAAGATAAGATCCAGAGAGACCTTTTGGATCTCGTGGTCAAAGGCTGTCAAGAGCTGGCCCAAGAACGTCCAAGTTTGGTGTTAGAGGCCAAGACCCACGGTTCACTGCGCCTGGATAGTAGGTAAGTAAGTTAGAATAACTCACGGGTGCAGGTGTACCCGTCTCCCTGGTAGCCGTCGCGGCAGCGGCACGTGTAGGAGCCGGGCGTGTTGCTGCACTCCGCCGCCGCGTGGCAGCCGTGCGTCGAGCCCTGGCACTCATCTACCTGCACACGTAAAGCAAACAGCGATCATATTATCAGCAGTTCTTGTCTTTACACAGACCGGGATCACCAGCGCGCCCCTAAATTCAGCAGGGCTCCCAAATTTTTGAGTAGAGATCGTACTATCAGCCGAAAAAAAAACTTATATGGATAGATAGTAAGTACAACTTCAAACTTCTTTGATTGTGGATGGTAAGCGATGATATGGCGTAAGATGGAGCATAATATGCTAGCCAAGTAAATGCTCATTCAATCAAGATCAGACGAGAAACAGATGATATCCTTCAGGGAACACAGGCGCATGCATTATGAGGTAGGATGAGCGAAACCGCTCTAAAACCTTCAATTTAAAGGACGCTGACAATAGTTGAAGGTGTCTGCACCCTCACCGCCTTCTTCTGGTCGACCAGAGAAGAATGAAGCCGAATCTTCCTTTCTGTGTTCATATATCATCTGACTCAGTCAAACGGACTAAGCCCCGGGAACGCAAAAACAAAACACCAATTAGCATGGGTTGATAAAAATGCACCCCAATCCGATGCTTACCTCAACGCAGTTGAATTTGTCCCTCCTCGTGTAGCCGGGCAGGCACTGGCACACGTAGCCGCCGACCACGTTGACGCAGCGCGTGTTGGAGTGGCAGTGGTGCCCGAAGAGCCCGCCAGCCTCCGCGCACTCGTCCACATCTGGAACAAACAGCAATTATTGTAGCAGAAATATTTGCATGAAGTGAAAGATATGTATTTAAAAAGCAATTTTAAAACACCCTTGTGCACCGCAGGAGAAAGCTCTCTCTAGGCGGGTGTTATGCCTGACAGCTGAAGCTGAAGCTACCTAATTAATTATCCACATAATCAATCAAATGTCTTCAGAGTCCACTTTTTTATTTAGATGGAGGGGATTGGAAGAATGCAGAAAGAAGTTTAGGAAAATTCCAACGAATCTCGAATTGTACAAAAGCGAAAGTGCTCTGAGCGTATTTACTAAGTCCACATAATTTTTTGGTGTGGAAAAACATGATGAGATTCAGAATAACTGGAGTCCTCGATCTGCTTAATTTACTTAACTATAAGACCTGTGTCCAGCAGTGGCAGCACG
This sequence comes from Choristoneura fumiferana, assembly GCF_025370935.1. Lineage (NCBI taxonomy): Eukaryota > Metazoa > Arthropoda > Insecta > Lepidoptera > Tortricidae > Choristoneura > Choristoneura fumiferana. Next base: position 17,519,484 of record NC_133473.1, read on the forward strand.
AAGATTATGCATATTCCACTATTAAGTTCATTTCATTAGTTTTTCGTAGGCAACCACTATTTTTAGCTGTTGAGCTATGATCCGTGTGTTCCATGGCCTGGTCCGGTCCTCACCTTCGCAAGAGAGCCCGTCGCCCTGGAAGCCCTGGTTGCACTTGCAGGTGTACTTGGTGTTGAGGTTCATGCAGGTCGCGTTCTCGTCGCAGGTGTGCCCCATGCTGCAGTAGTCCACTCCTGGAAAATTATCAAATAAACTGTTAGTGTCAGTGAAACAAGGTGGTTCAGCCGATTAAGAGGACATTGAGATTCTAGTCACAATCGACATGTTAAATTCAACCTAACCGCAACAGCAAACAGCAACTAAAGGTTAAATAAACTTTCGTAAAGTCGTATGGCGTACTCTGATATGATAATAGGCTCCGTAGGCATTCCTGCATCAGTCAAAACTTTTTAAGCGGTTTCAGCTGTAGGTACCGTCATCAGGACTTCTTAACCAGTTGTGGACGTAAAGAAGCAAGCTGACCAGTAACTAGTAGCATTGAACCATGGCTGCTGCACTGACCGGGACAGAACTTGCAGCACTCGCCAGGCACGGTGAACTGGTCGGGAGGGTCGCAGGGCAGCGGCGGGCAGGCGGTGTCGGGGTCCACGCGCGTGCACTGCATGTTCCCGTCGTGGCACACGCACTCCGCGCACTCTTTCGGCGCGAAGCGGTCGCCGTGCTCGTAAAGCTCTCCCTTTAGGAGACAGTGCCCTGGAACGCCAAGCGATTTCGTTAGGTACAGGTATTTCCACAGAATTAATAATAAGAGAAACAGAAATGTCACGCATGCTTGAAAAAGAGACAGCGCATATTATATGGCTAAAAAGCCATTATGTTAAATAATCAAATTAAAAAATCAAGTAACTAAAATAAAAAAATAACAAAAAATGGAACCGACTACAAAACACTTGAAAATATTTTTCTAGGTAGGTACCTACTAGCTCGAAGTCGGTGCCTCAGCACGAGCCAGCAGGAATGGAACAATAGTCGTCTACCTCACCTACTAGGTTTCAATCGATCCTGCTGGGTCGTGCTGAGTCACCGACTTCGAGCTAGTAGGTACCTACCTAGAAAAATATTTTCAAGTGTTTTGTAGTCGGTTCCATTTTTTGTTATTTTTTTGGAGTCGGTTTTACTTTTTTGTTAAAAATTTTCTTTATTTCTCACTTTTTAGTGATTCGTAGCCAAAGTACATCTCACAACGATTCCTTGAAGCCCAAACACGGCTTAGTTCCGTTGTTTTATAACAGAGTTCCGTTGCCTACCTTCCGGCTTCAGCATCAGATCAGTTCGAAAAAATCATTAACTTAAAGCTCCTTCTTAGTCGCTTATCTAGGTATATTAATCATGATCGTTTATTGACGAGCGAGCATTACTTAGCTTTGATGAGTTCCATTGGTCATCTACGGTCTTCTTCATCAGGTCCAGGTTACCAAATGATACTTTCTGAATGTAAATGCTCATCTTAATGCTAAAAATGCCAAAATCGCCATAGGTGTGCCTATAAAATTTGAGGTTTGCCCTCGATTTCCCTAGGATCCCATCATCAGATCTTGATTTGGTGACAATGGACCACCTCAGAAGAGTACCCTTTCGAATAAAAAAAGAATTTTGAAAATCGGTCCACAATTGACTGAGTAATCGGCGAACATACATAAAAAAAATACAAACATTGGAACATAGAACCTCCTCCTTTTTTGAAGTCGGTTAAAAAGAGTTTCCTTGCTCACCCGCGACCTTACGATAGCTAAGCTTATGCAAAATATGCGTGTTCATGCAGTTCCTCCACCTCCACACTGTAAGAACAACCACCACACTACACTGACGCGTTTCGAACTCAACCAGAGCTCATCTTCAGAGTGACACAACCGTACACCATGCTACCAGTTGTTGTTATTATGACAGTTGTTATTTCAGTTGTTATGTTGACATTATGTTAATTTTTCCAGCTCAGTCTGTAATGACACTGACTGTTCATAAAATGGGTTATTGCAGAGAAAGTGATTCGAAAAGGATTACATTTCATTGGTGAGTATCGACCGCGGCGTAATCTACAAAAGTTATGAAAAAACGTGTGCAACTTTGACAGAGGGGGGAGGGAGGGGGGACTATAACGGCTAAGGAATACGGCATGCATAGGCCCTTACATTGAACATTTATTAATTGTGATGTTGTCGATGTCTTGGAGGAAAATGACAAGATTTGTGTTTCCATTGCAGTATCCAAGTTGAATAATGAACGGGCATGCGGTCATGTGTTCGGATTCTATCGGAAATTCTATAATAATAGAACATATGTGTTTACTTAAACATGTTGGGCAGCATTCTCCTGGATGTAACACTGGATTTTTGCATTCTGCTCTGTCGCACTCAACTGGCCTGCACGTAATCTCGCCGTGCTGAAAATTATACATTTATAATTACTTACCAACTAAAACTTCTCAATACCATGTATTGCGAATCGTCATTATTTTTAAGTACTTACGTACAACATGAGATTTTATATTGAACCCAGTTGTTTAGAAACGAAACAACTACACGAAATCTATGGTGTGATACCAAGGATAACTTTAAGGATGTTGTCACAATCAAGAATTGATGTATACTGACCACGCAGGAGCATCGATTGCAGTCTTTTTGCCAGGTGGCGCCGTCGGCGTGCACCGAACCGTTGGAGTAGCACGACTTCTGACAGTCGCACTGCTCCAAGCGTGCCAGCCTCGCCTCCGTGCCTACTAGCTGCGAAGAAGACATTATCTTACTATAACATGTACTTACATACTTGCTAATTTTAATAATGTGACCACGTACTTGACTCTACCAATAGGTTCTCCACAAAACTTGAATTTGTTTACCTTAAGTGATAGGTCATGGATATGCGTAGTGAGTTCCTGCACGGTAGCCTGCAGCAACGCGAACTGTCCACAAGTGGGACACTCCGAATCCAACCCTGGACATTGCGCCAGGTAACCGTGAGGCCCGCTCACCAATCGTACGTCTTGAAGCGTACCCTGAAACGTTTCAATTGATGATTTTATTTTAAACCGAACAAAAATTTGTCAAAAGCGTCGATGAGTGTAATCAAGAAGTATATTGTTACCTTAAATAATGAATGTTTGCTATTCCTCTGTCCCAGCCAGAGCGCCAGCTGCGGCTGCGTAAAGTTGCGGTCGGGCGGCGCGATGAGGCGGCGGTAGAGCGGGTGGCAGTCGACGAGCAGCGTGGCCTGCGCGCCCGACACGGCCAGCGCCAGGCGGTGCCAGGCGCCGTCGGCCAGCCGGAAGGGGAAGCTCTCCACGCGCGCGCCCGCCTCGCCCGCCGCCACGTAGTGCAGCCGCACCTCGTCGCGGCGCCCGCTCGACTGCACCTCCAGGTACCTGCACACCGCACCGCCGTGTTACTGCCTTACACCGGGACCGGGACACGAGCGACGCGACGCGCTCTCGGAATGTCTCCGCCGCTCCCGAGCGAACTGTTCCGAGGTACACATAAACAAAGCAAACAACAAAAATATTCGGACAGCGTACGGAGCACGACCGCGAGCGGACCTCGGCTCGCTCTACATCTCAATATCGCTCGGCCAGGATAGGGGACCATGTACCTCGGAACTAATCGCGATCGTGTCGACTAGCTGACGTGTCTCATAGCGTCGCTATAGATAAATACAACTCTCGCGATGTGTCCGATAGTTCAGAGAGCTTTCACCGACCGGTCGCGGAGCGCCTCGCCGGGCCGCCGTCCACGGCCGCGGGCGAGGGTCGAGGTCACCGGCGGACACATACGAGAAGCGCAATACGGATTCCCATGTCGCTTGGAATGCAAGTGCGGCCGAGCTCGGCGGTGTCCCCTCGGCGCGAGCGCGGCACGACAAACAACAACAGCCAGTGAATAGAGAGTCGGGCGTGAGGGGTTAGACAGATACAGAACACAGCACGTCAAGACACAGAACACAAGACGGGCGGCGGGGACGCGGGGCACGGGGGCGCATGCAAGCCGGCCCGCCCGCGACACATACGGCCATGCAGAGGTCACAGTGAGCGCAATGGGGTCAACGGATGGATCGAGGAGGACATTCCGAGGCACAGGACATTCCAAGATACATGATACTCCCCTATGCGCGCGCACGGATGCCGCCGGGGAAGCGGGATGCGTGCGCGCGCAGCGATGTTGAGATCTAGAACTCACCGTCAAGGCGCGCCGCTGCCTCCGCCGCCGGGCACCGCGGGCCGCTCTCGCTCGCGCCGGTGCTTCATGGCACTCTACCCGACATCAAACGAATGTGTCATTAAATCACAGCAATCAATCACGCACATGTAAGACAGCGGGGAGTCGCCTGATTGGCGCGCGGCGTGCGCCGGCCGCGCGCCCGGGCCACGCATTACCATCCCCGCAGCGCGTTACGTCGGTGCTGATAGATTATTGTTTTATTACAAATGTATTTCGTGTCTTTGTGTAATAATCGTAATTACTTAAATACGGAAAAATTTACTGTTCCTTTCACAGATCAGAAAAATAATAAATACCAATAATAATTTTGATTATTAAGTAATTATGATTCTTATCCGTATCTATCTTATCTAGGTATTCACCTGGTCGTATTAAGAGTACCTACTTATGTAAGTCTGCGAAAAGTCGAGTTACTTATTTGTACTTAAGGAAGGTTGAAATTTGCCTTATTTAAAAACTAGTGTGTAAACGGGACAGAAACAATGTATGTTTGTAGGTTAGAGAGAGACAGACAAGAAATAAATGAGTTGTAAGGTGAATTCCTTGTCAATTATCTTACTTACATGGCGCTGCGGATTGGATCAACCAGGAACCAAAACATTGCTACTCCGCAGCCACATAAGTTTACGTTTGAGCGCGAAGTAGTAAGATTTTGGTTCGTTGGTTTGGGCCTCCGCATAGTAGGTATGGCCATTTTACATCAAACCTTAGACATATTTATACGCGATATACTTATTTACATAGATTCCGATTACCCTTAATGAACCAGCGTTCACCCTGAGGCCGTATCTATTGCTAACGTTTCTGACGCTCGTGATCGCAATCAAATGACAGTTTTTGTATGGGCGATCGCGAGCGTCAGAACTCAACAGCAATACGGTCTCTGGTCTACTCGAGACCACGAATTCATGACGGCAGTAGATGCGTCGAAACATGGGAGCTCATTGAAAGTAGATATATCTTATGTACCTAGTGATTGAGGGTGTTTGAAACCACCATAATTCCAGGACACAATTCTAATATTAAACTATTTAATTTTATCCTGGAAAAATAATTTAAAATTGATTGTAAAAATATTTTTAGGAGCTTTGAATTAAAAAAATATTTATTCAATTGACTTGGCTAATACGTAATAAATACATAAGTCGCGTTCAGTATTTTTACATAATCTATGGGAGAATCGCTCAGCATAATGTCAAATAACGTATTAATCGTGAATCATTGTGAACTATAAGTATAGCTTACCTGTTGTACCCATGCGAGAAGGATAGGATGGTGCCGGAGTTGGCGGGTTCTTGGCGCAGCGCGGCCAATAGCGTGAACTCGGGGGAGCGGCGCAGGAGCTCCGCCGCGCGCTCGAACGCCGCGCCCTCCACCTGCAGCGACCGCGACTCCCCTGGCAACACCAAACAAAACTTTGCTTTAAAGTTTAATCTTTTTTATCTATTTTATCAGCTAATAAACCATTCTTCTTCTTGACCTACATAGTAGTCCACTCGTGAAAAGGCTCACCAGCCAACGTTGTCAATACAAGACCAACATTCAACTTGAAAAAACCTTTTGCAATGGAAATAAATCCCTGTCCAGAAGGACAGGGATTCGTAGTAGAAACTACTACGAATGATGTGACGTCCAGTACAAAGTATACACAGCAGTAGCACGCCTTTTCATTCGTTGCGGTGGTCAAAGTAATACACCAGTGCCAATAACTAAACAGTTGGGTTCTCTCTTCGACAAGTTCGTTTCGTTAAAACAGAAAATGCAGATGCATACCGGTTAGGAGCGTAACGTGTAGCAATCCGACTAATGTGAGTAATTGCGATCCGGTACCGTAAGACTTTAAAATCTGTGCCCTGGCCTCCTCGTAACGCCCGCATTATTCATAAGCCGGAAGACCGGATCTTAAAGATTCAACCCTACTATATAGGCTGCGGTATGCTCTCTTTGAGGCTGATAGTCTTCCTATTGCTTGAGGCACGCTACTATTACCTACGAGGCAACTGTCCTGCTTAGATATGATAGCCTCTGTGTGCTTAATTCAGTCTATTCCTAGCGATTCAGCCCATGCGGAAATTTCGCGAGTTCATTACCTAAACTAAATTTGTGACCTTACGTACGTTTTGCGGTGCAATAAATAGTGATACGATCGTCCACGGCCCGCTGCCGTGATCGGCAGTCCTTGGCTCGTAACGATCGCTCAGTATTGGCGGCCCGCCAGCTCAAACTGTTCCTTTGAGAATTAGTTAACATATGGGCCACGATCTGGAATATGCTAATTGGTAATGGCATATGAATGTTCTAAGTTTTGGCCGCATTAGGAATTATTTTTAACTTAGCCTTCATTGAAATCCTTTCATATTTTAACACGCACTCGCATTCGCATTTCTGCTTTGTGCAACACACACGGTGGTAGTTTTTTTTTTGACATTCATAAGTGCTTGTTATAGGGTACACGCATAGAGCTCCACTGCTGGACATAGGCCTCCCCCGAAGGCTCTCCACTCAGACCGGTCTTTTGCTTTCCTCATCCACCGCGATCCCGCGATCTGAACCAGGTCGACATAGGTCCAGCAGCGGACGCCTTTCGGCTGACATGATGATAGAGCTCCACAATGACAATAATAATATAATAATTAGGTATAAAGCTCAGGACAGGCAGGCAGGCAGGGTCAGGCATCAGGTGACCAACGTGCTCGTTTGCCAGCTATTTGACATCATCATCATCATCATTGGCCTATCTTAGTCCACTGCTGGACATGCCTCTCCAGTCGCACGCCACTGAGCACGATCCTCGGCCAGTCTCATCCAGTTCTTGCCAGCTAACCTGCGAAGATCATCGCTCCACCTAGTCTGAGGGCGCCCTACGCCACGCTTGCCGATTCGCGGTCTCCACACAAGAACTCGTTTGCCCCAGCGGTTATCGGTTCTTCGGCTGATATGGCCAGCCCACTGCCACTTCAGTTTGCTTATCCGGTGAGCTATGTCGATGACTTTAGTTCTGTGTCGGATCTCCTCGTTTCGAATTCGATCCTTCAGAGAAACTCCGAGCATAGTCCTTTCCATAGCTCGCTGAGCGACTTTAAATTTGTGGACCAGCCCAACCGTGAGTGTCAACATCTCGGCACCATATGTCATGACAGGTAGAACGCACTGATTGAAGACTTTCGTCTTCAGGTTCTGTGGAATTGGCGATGTAAAGACTCGACTATTTGACATAAAAAAGCTAAACTGCTTTTTAGCATGAAAATAAAATAGGTACAAGTAAAGTAAAGCACCTTTTAGTACGGAGATATAAAATGTGTGCCAAATCCAAATTACGTTCTATCCAATGCAGCGACCGTAAACAACATCTGCAATGCGCACTGCGCTTGTGTCAAAACTTATTTCCCGATTATATATTTAAAGAGATGTTTTAAAAATCCCACACCCCACGAAAGTGGATTTTGTTCTTTTATATCTTTATGAAATCAAGATCATAACTCATTTTCAACACAACTCATTCTAGAGATTGAAAACTGTTATGCATTTCAATCGCACGCTGACCGTTTTGTTTAGATGTAACGCATTTTCGGCGCAATGCAAAAGTATTCTTGATTTTACGATTCATTACATCGGCAATATTTATTCGCGCGTTGCACGTGCCTGACGACAGTTCAAACGAGCATGTAATAAAGTGCGCAATATAAGGTTTAAATCCGAGGGGGATTGATTGTTATCCCGTCAGTGGGGAGAAATCGCGCGGAAGGGCGCGCGCTGTCGAACGCGGCCAGTACTTACTTACCTGATTTCACGACTTATAAATTTCACTTTTGCGACTTCCCATTAAATGAGGTGCAGGGATTATTCAATTTGGCTTCAAACTATTGCTTGTTGCAGCGTTTTAATTTCTCTAGTAACCCTTATTTAATTTAACGTTTTAATTTCAATCACATAAAATTAAACCGGCCAACAGCGCGTCTGACACGCCCAAAATAGGGTTCCGTAGCCATTACGAAAAAAATAAGTAATATTTTTCTAATGATTTCGTATTTTATACGGAATCTTCCAAGTTTAGGTAAATTTTATACCTTAGGCTGCTATTTACTTTTAAACTACTAATAATTTTCAAGCAAACTTAACAGTTATAGTTTTCCTTGTAAGTTTAATATACTTACTATCATACTGATTTTTTTCAAATTTTTCCACCCACTGGTTTAGATTTTAGAGGGGGGGGGGACGCTCGATTTTAATGAAAATTTGCACTTTAAAGTTGAATATTTCGCAACCAAATCACTAAATCAATAATACCCTAATGGTTTTAAAAGACCTATCCAACGATACGCCACACTATAGGGTTGGATGAGAAAAAAAAACACCCCCAATCACCCCTAAAAAGCGGTTGCCGTTATCGCTTATATTTAGTTAGAGCTATTTTCTAAGTTGGGCATGTTAGTACCCGATTTATACCTATATCTACACTTATTTATTTTCATAACTTGTTATAATGAATACTTGATATTACAAACTCTGTTTAAACATTAGGATAATTAAAGCGCTACGGCGTAGCACCTACTCGTAGGCCACTGTAATTTTCCAAGTCTACGGTTTCGAGACGTTACGTTATGCGTTGTACCTAAGCATAATTAACTTTACATTCACGCATCAAAAACAAAATCCACGGCAGGGTACGTTTTCTCATAGTTTATACAACTACGTATGGAAACTATGAAACATCTTCGTTGCGGATGACGACATATAGTTCCCAACTTCCCCGACTAGAGTTCGATGACTTCGCAAAGCTATGAGACGGGCAACATACTCGTACCTCTATTATGTAGGATATTGTCACGAATTTTGAGGAAAACGGAGAGAAATACCGAGAATACAGTAGATAAACATTGAGTAAGCGTTTTCATTATCAATACCCAGTGTTATTTTATCATATCGCAGAGTGGATTGAGCGCTAAAAGGATTTACTGTCATTTGGTGCAAATGGAAAATGGACAACTCGAAATTATACGTCAAAGCAGAAAAACGACAATTTGAAATACATCACAAATGCTATTAAAATGTGTCCATTGAAATGTAAATTATGAAAATAGGCGAGGAAAATAATAAACAATGGTAAAAGTTTGATTTGAGCCTGCTGTCGGCGAGGGGATGATAAATCATTAACGAATCTCCGTCGTTTTTCTTTCATCTCCCCTTTGCATAATAATTATTTAATATCAATTAGTTTTCGCGGGCCATGAGAATAATGCCTGAAGATCCATTATAAGCAGACCTTTAAAGTTTCTTGGATTCATAAACATCCCAATGACGAGAAGGGTCTATAAAAATGTTTTTTTTTTCACCCTCCGTGACGTGTCGAGGGGTGAGAGATTTTTATAAAACTGTTTCATATTTCACTTGACTGTGCTGCAATAATATTGAAGAAAGATAGTCTCGGGGTTTATAATAGCGCTGCGTGGTGTCCCGGGGCCACTTCCGATTAAATTATGAAGACCAATAGCAAAACAAAATTAGTTTTCCGTTTTAAAGCAATTCTCGGAATTTGAAGCTATAAAACTCATTTGTTTTACTTTTGCTAAGCTTCTGTTTTCCCTCGCAGCCTATTTTATCATCTCGGCGATTCAACTTACTGAGGTTACGGAAGTTAGTCAAGCTTTACAGAATCAGTCATATAGTTGCATGGATTATATTTATCTGTAGCATGAATAGATAAGGTATTGTTTTCTGACAAACAATGCAAATGATCAGAAAACCACTTCCATTAAGCATACAGAATTCAAATTCAGTGCTTTATTTTATGACCGATTTAGGTACGGTTACATGATATTGGCGCGTCTTCTAAAGTACTTACCTATTTCAAACTATTCCTTTTGACACACCCCTCAATAAATTGGTACAATTTAAACTCAATCTAAAGTGCAATAAAAACAGATTGACGTTTATTAGCCATATTTAACACTTGCAATAAAACGGGACATTAAAATGCGGCTTATCCGACCCCACCGTGTTTTGGTTTAATTAAATCACCCCGATATCAATCGCCACAAATATTTGCGCAGCTTGTGTCAACACCGATGCAACTTCCCGCGGTGGATTTATTTATTGCCAATCGTTTATGAGTTTGGCACACAATTGGATTGTGACTGGTGTTCCGATGCTGCAATCTAAGGGGAAGGGATTTAAAAGATTAAACGATTTTACAGCATCAAGAGAAAACTTGTTTGATGTCTACCTGTATTGTCTAACTTTTTTTGCAGACATTTGGTAAATAATAAAGTTTAGGAGGTAGGTAGGCAATCGAAGATTGGATTGAAGCTCTGTTTCTTACTAAGATATCGAAAGTTTACGATTGATCTAATGAAACTATAAATATAAAAAACTTTTCTTGATGATCAATGGCTTGTTCCAAGTTGTAAAACACAGTTTTGAATTTAATTCATCAATCCTTGTATCCAAAAGTAAACTGAAAATGGTCAACTTAAATATAACTCGTGAAATAAGCACGAGCGCATTTCAATTGAATATGGACGATTGTGTTATGCGGCAGTTTATACGGCAATTTTACACGAAAAGGGTTTGTGCTTTCCGTGTGACTTCCCCGTGTTCATGGAAGCAATGCCTCGCATGATCTGTATCGGAATCAGTGAGCCGGCCAGATCACCGCGGCCCAGTGATGCGAATGTACATTGTACACATACATGCTGTGCATTCTTGGACTATTCAAAATCGACCAAGTGACTGCACATTTGCTTTTTACTATTTTCTGTTAGATTTATTTTATTTTTATTTTCGGGTACATTCTATGAAAATGTTAACTGTCTGTCTAGTCTAGGTAAATATTACTAGTTAAGACTTATAAGTGCAATATTTTTTTAGAAAAAAATCAGTTTGCACGGGGATGTATGAGTTGGTATATTTTTTGTTATTTTGACGATTGACGTCAGTAATAAAACTAATAAATATATCACTCATTGCACGCCCCTGATTGTCTTCCCAACAGGGTAGGTACCAGCTGGCGAGTGCGCGCGGGTACAGCTACATCTTCTTCTGGTGCCTCTCCAATTTACTACTGAAGGTGTCCATCAAACAATACCAATTAAAAAAGTAAAAATCTTATTTTTCTGTTAGTCACCATCTGAAATGGACTCACACTGTGTACATTTTGCTTAGAAGAGGGACTCTGCCAACACTGGATATTCAATATTCAACCTTACCTATATTTTTTTACGGAATCCTCGCGGTTTCGGTGCACGAGTCAGACTCGCATTTTCCTGATATTTTTTGAACCTTAAGTCCATTTGATACTATTTGTTTGCGTCGCTGACACATGATACGAGTATATTGCTGTGTTTGCGTTAAGCACAAACATTTAGCCATTGTTCACATAGCGGATGCCAAAGCTGTCACGCCTGCCACGACCGCCGAGCAATGTTCCGCCCGTAATCTGGCTCGGACAGCGACAAGGCGCTCACAATACAGACACTCCGATCATGTAAACATTAATATTGATGCTCTTGAACGTCACTAGCACGCTCCAATGTTATGACACTACTCGCTCATCTTTTGTTCTCGTCGATAACCAAACGACATAGGTACCTATAGATGGGCAAGAAAGCATCCCGCGATAAGGGTTCGATATTGACAGTCGTTTGCTTAACGATCTTATTAAGCCGCCTAAGGACCGCGTTAGCTTGAAATATCAGTCATTTTCTCCTGGATCGGAAGAAAATATAAAACCGACGTACCTTCGCGATAAGCGAGAAATTGATTTTGCGTTAAGACTATTTTGTTAAGTTCGGCTTACTTAACCGCTCGTGTAATATTTTTTTGGGAATCTTATCGATGTTTTTGAATATGACTAACTAATTATACACCTAAAATTAATGTTACTTTGGCTGGCTTTGATTGGTTTCTACCGTACACGATTGCCTAGAAGTTTGGTTAAGGTAAATTAAATCATACAATGATTGTCTTACCACAATAAATTACCTATTCAAGCAGCCTATATCTACGATAGTACGAGAAACTCGCTTGTCCAAGAGATGCTTCGCAAAGCTTGACATTAAAAGTCTCTGCCGTTGTGTTTAAAATGAAACTTCCGCACCCCAACGCCTGAGAAGCGAGTAATGCCCAGTACCTAATACCCTATTTTCTGCACCAGACAACTAAACGCAACGGCGCGGCGCGCTGCTTTTGACATTTGACACTCAGCTCCGCGGCGTGACAATATGGCCCAGACTAGGTCCCCTCAAATTAGTGGCACCACCCTTCAACAATTACGCGAGTGCGCCGCTCGCCTAATGGTGCGGATTACGTTACGCGTAAGTGAAACAAGGCAATGCAGCAGGTTCCCCAATCGATAGGGCTGCCATAAAAAGAAATTCGATAGCCTTGATACCTGTTTAAACCAACAAAGACGTCTTTTCATGAATAATTTGATATTTAGAAATACCTCTAATGTCAACCTACAAGTAAGTGCTTGAAATTGCTGAGCAAAGAAACCTATAGGTTTACAACCATTTAACGCTTTCGGTAACGTAACGTAACGTAAGTTTGACAAATATTTTTATGAGTTACCATATCTGACATTAAATGACCTAAATCCAGAGTTAATTATCTGGTCAGTAAATTACAGACTCTGAGACTCTAAAACATATGCATTTAATTTTAAATTACTTAGAAGTAAGTATTTTTTTATACATTCAGTCGTAGCAATGACTTATAAGATCTACTTACATCTTACGATACGTACGATATGTATACTTTAGTAAATTAAAACAATTTTTAGTTAAGAGGCAGCCCTAAACGATGTCGCCAGTTTTGGGCGAGTTAATCACCGGCACAATGAGGGATTGCGGCTGTTTGCCGGCAGCTTACTGCCCGGCACCGGTCCGGATTACCATTCGTCCGCATGTTCGTTAAAAAAAATGTAGCACCTAGACAAATTTAATGATCGAAATTGTTTTTTGCTGTCATTATACAAGCATTGAAAAACTCTATGATCATGTGCAGTTTTATGGGACTTAACGCTAATACTCTCCGGAAACATTCGGAACTGTGATTGTTTTTCAAACGTGTTGAAGTGAACATGCTGAATAGTATAACAATAAGTAATAGAATACAATAATAATATTGTTTTCCTCCCCGCAAGAAAGGCCCCTCGCCAGTGAATTGCACCGGCCAATTTCCTTCACCACAACATCTCCATCGTCTTTTCAACATCAAATTGCAAATGTCAGAGGGAAAGGGAAAGTACAATGGGCCCCCTCGGCAACCCTCGAAGTCGGGTCGGGACTAAAGATTCGGACACGCCAACACGCAAATTTAAATTTCAAAGTACATCATAAAGTACGTTTGCAATTTAATTTGAGCGTTTCATTTTTACAGTTTAAAACTATATAAAACTTAACCATGCGTTAGTAAAATTAAATAGATGTTTATTTTTTGATTAAATTAAGTTACAATTTTATTTCAAATAAGTAGGTATGTATATTTTGTAGTGATATGAAAGTTCACCACTAGGTATGATTTTTGTTCATTTGGCCGCAAAAATACATAGTAGGTATGTAAGTAGCGAAGTTATTTCAAATATTTCTTAAATGATAGACTTGCTACAAACATCGTAGAAGCTCTGTAGTGAGCGTGTAACATTAAAAGGTAAATAGGTGTGCCTTGGCGGGCTTTCACTAATGGATGCCGCCGCGTTCGTTCGACGTAAGTGGAATGGAATTGCACCTAAAATGGATTGCACTGCACCAATACGACCGGGCTGTGTTTACGATCCATTACGCCGCCGGAGTACCCGCGATGCAATAACTCGTAACTTTATTAATACGTCGTATATCACAAAATTTACGAGTAGACTTTTTTTTTAAATTGCTTTTCAGTCAAAAAAACTGGTCTGAATTTTGCGAAAGTTCGAAGTACCTACAAAATCATTGAATTTTTTGATACTTATTTTTTATACGAGAGACATTTTTCCTTCTTTTATATAATATTGTCATGATGGTACCTCAAAGCAAATCATTATACATCCGCTTGCGAACCACTGGAAATAATTTTACTTATATTTTACCTATGAGAAAACTTATTTACTTAGCTAAGTATTCAACTTTATACAAATCGTCACTACTTTGAAAAATCAATATGTCAACAAAATTGAACCTTGATGTAATGTCTATAAAGTTCACTCAGAAAAATGATCTATTTTGAGCTACGAGTTTTATTTAAAGTAGTGACGAAATACAAAAAACGAGTCAAATTCTAGCTAATAAATAAATATGAAACAATATTTATTGTTTCGTCTGAACATTCGTTTTTAACTTGATAAGGTATTTTAATTACACGAGCGCATGAAAATATTTCAAGCAGCAAAATTCACGCTGTAAGTGGAGTGAGTGTTGTGTACTACGTATTCAATCTTGATAGCCGGATAACAAACGGCTTAGGGCGACTAGGGCGCAAGGCACTAGGTCTTTGAACCTGGGGTAAAATGTCGACCTGGCTTACACAACAGTCTGGGTGCTTTAAAGAGCGAAGGAAATGCTAGCCTTTATGGCATGACATGACATAACTGGGCTAGATTGACTCAGATAGATAGGACCCATTTACTATCCATTTTTTATATTCTTGATAGTATTTAAGTTGTTTAAATAGTTGTCTGGCAGAGATCGTTCCGTTGGTTAGAAGCGGAATGTAAAGCGTAACCTTAACTTACATTGCGGTTTGTTGTTATTCCATTTCAACAGCATCAATGGCTTTTGATTATGGATAGTTTGTAGCCACGCTAATTTGCCTGGTACCAACCTACATCGCAAGCATTTGGTGTACCGCCATATTCGCAAATACACAAAAGAACTAACGTGTTAAGAACTTCAACAACTATGCACGCACATAAGCATATTTTTATAGTGGTACATATAAAATTTCAAAGCCATTTTGAAAGTTCGCTGGCTTTTATCGCTAGCCGTTGTCTGTGACTAAATGCTGATGCAGCTGGTATGAAAAAATAATATTGGGTCACCTTGTAGGGTGTAGGCGGTCCGCTGCGGCTGCATGCCCGGACCGGCGCTGACGCCGGCGCGCGACGTGTTGTGCAGCGATAGAGCGCCCAGCAGATCGAGCTCGGTGGCTGCGACAATACAAAAACACATTAAGAGAGCCTTATCACACTGCAACACTGACGATTTGTGGGCAAGTTGAAAACGAAGGGTCTGCAATGCTTTCGTTGCAAGCACGCAACGATTTCGCTGCGAATTACCTGCGTAGCGCCTAAGCTTGTTCTACGAGACTGTAAAATATGGCGCTATATGCCGCTAAATCGCTGCGCACTCGCAGTGATATCGTTGCGTTGCGTCGTAGGTTTATGCACTACATATTGCAGAAGATGACCTCGCGTGATATGCGGGAGCCAAATTAATTACCGTCCAGTCGACAGACCCATTGTATAAGGCGCTGGCGATCACAATCGCATTCACCGTCTTTTTCTATGGTCATTTTATGCAGTTCGTGGTTGAAAATGTGAATGTAGGCACTTCACACAGTACATATACCAACTGGTTGTAATTTTTTACCACATTGAAAAATTCTTTCATCATGGAAAACCTGGCCGAAACATAAGCTTCAAAACGATCCTACCAACATCGCGTTATTGCAGTCACA
Organism: Choristoneura fumiferana; assembly: GCF_025370935.1. Lineage (NCBI taxonomy): Eukaryota > Metazoa > Arthropoda > Insecta > Lepidoptera > Tortricidae > Choristoneura > Choristoneura fumiferana. Next base: position 17,535,404 of record NC_133473.1, read on the forward strand.
TTTTACCCATAAGCCCATAAAGCACACCAAAACAGAGTTTAAGTTCAAACTGCGTTTGATTTTTTATAAATTCAACGATGTAGTTACAACACTACAAGTACGTAGGTACGTTTCATTCCAACATTTCATGTGTGTTTACTATTGACGGAAGCATGTAGAACACAGCCTATTGTGCAATGTTGATTAATGGCCTCTGTAATGGGTGAACATGTAAAGGAGCCATAAAGGATTAATCCATCAAGCTACCTACACGACCCCCGGCATCAACTCTATGAGAAGAAAGCTTACGCTCAAACTCGACGCGCCTACACTACAGCAATAACAACAGTCACGTTTGCATATCAATCGACGGCCGGCAACGTGTTTTATTGACCGCGCGTGTCAATAACCGGATAATTAATTACGTATTCCGTGTTATAAATATTAACGAGGCACAAGAGGTGGCCTACATTCGAACAATCAATATCGGCGGAGGAGTCCGAAAAACGGAGAACAGTCGCAGCCTCGGCCGCGTATTGATCCGAGTCTCAAAACTGCTTCTTATTCGTAACGCAGCAAACTTTACCGTTGTACCTGAATGCGAAAAGTCTGCCTATTTGGTCCCTAAAATGTTCAGATAAAAATTCGAGATAAACTACAAGGAAGTAAGGAAAAAATACACGACTGGGGGAAGATTCAGTCGAATGAAGACACCAAAAAGGTATTCAAGTTCAAGAAATGTTTCGATGTCCCCTCTTCTTTTCAGATCAATGATAAATTGACGTAAAATAAGGAACGAGAACGTTGTTCATGTAACATTGAAAGGAGTTAAATAGGTACTTATGATATTATTTCTAAGAATATAACTATTATTTACTATATACTGAACGGGAAAAATATTTATACCCACAAGTACTTATTTTCACACGTGCAATGCCGTGCGTAGCAATTCGTAGCGGCCTTCGCGCATACGCGCGTAGCAGCTGCTACGAGTCGCGCACGGATTTAAGAGACAAGGGTCTGTGTTTTCTGGGCCGAGCAACCAATCAGATTGACGGACATATTTAAACAATGTCTCATCTTCGTCGTATCCCTCCAATGAACGACTTGCTTCGATCACTTTAAATATTGCGTCTGAAGATTTCCATTATCTGTAATTTATTATTTTTATTATACATAGGGCAGACGTACCGGGTTTGGCCACCTTAAGCCCGTTTTTGGCCAGTTGACATTTGAAGTCATATATAAAAAGTTATAGTATAATCAAATGTAATGATCCTTCTAACTATAATGATGACATCAATAGGACATTGGCTAAAACAATTGAATGGTTAAATATTAATAATTTATGGCTACTTGCTGGAAACACGTAAATCTCGAGTTTGCGTTAAGCTCAGTTTAGTAGTGTCAAAATGTATGGAACTGTCAAGCTTAAGCCAGGTTTAACGACTAGATCTAGATTTACTTTTTCCTGCAAGACGGCCTTAAAGGTAAATTTAAGTAAGACTAATTATATACAATTTCAGACAGGCCAAAGTAACTTACAAAATCTTAACATTTATTTTGAGAATAATCTCATTGAAGAAGTCCAACATAATAAGTTCCTGGGCATAGCATAATGCTTGACTGTAACTGCAGCTGGCAGAAGCAGGTAGAAAGTGTCTGTTCTAGGGTTAACAGTTTCACGTACGCATTGAGAAGAATAGCGAGGACTGTCTCCACACAAGCTGCCCTCATTGCATATCATGGATATGTAGACTCAACTCTTCGCTACGGCTTGGTTTTGTGGGGAAACAGAGTAGTACGACTAAAATTACTATCCAAAAATGCATATTGCATGTGCACTGATAAATTTTATTATAATTTGAATGAATTTCTGAATGATAGGTAATTCTTTATTCTAATTTTGTATCGCAATTTAATTTATTCTTTTTATTAAATCTGACATGCCTGTATCATCAATAATTAATATTTTTAAATAAGTAGTTTGTTACCTAGTTTATATAAATGTATGTACTTACACCGAAGGGTAGGGTTTGGTGAGATTTCTAAAGTTGCAAGTGTAACTACAACTGTAACCCAATCTCCGCATACCTACATGAATAAATCATTTCATTTCAAATAAATCATTTCAAAGATTCCTACGTACGTTGCATTTCGGAAAGTTTTAACAATTAGAAAACCTATGGATGCGACAGTGAGATCAAAATTAATTATAGAATTATATTGACATTAAAGAACATAAGGTAAACGTACGAATGCTCGCACTGTCCCCATAGTTGGCATCTTTAATCTTATGTCATTTGGAATACAGATGACAGCAAGGTGTCATCTATTGGGCATCATAGTGTCGAGCACTCGAACGTTTACCTTACATGTACCATCAGCCAACTGTTGTGGTCTACCACCCTAAAATTGATAATCGTTTGCATGTCATAAAACAATAATAATAGACGTTGTCAACTTGAAAGTTCGACTTTAGCGACATATTCATTTGATAGGAACTTGTTTAAAAATTGATAGACCACTTATTTGGCTGATAGTACATACGATTACTAATAAGCTTTTTACATATACGATGAAAATGTAAACCATAAAACTGGCCTACTTATGTAGATGCCCCACCTCATCAATTTGCAGAATATTGAATAGTAATAGCTTACTTAAATAAACTCCTGTGTACTTAGCCACTTAATTTTGACAATATTGTATTTTTAATCAATTACTGATTGTTTAATTATTTTAATTTTAGTAACAAATTTTGATAATTTTTTTATGTTGTCTGCTGATTGATGAATTTAAATTTGTTTTTTTGACAGATTTTGATTAAATTACAGTCATATTTTCGATCCAAAAATAGCTGTGCTCATCCATTAAACTAGTTCTAGCGTTGTAATTACCAACTGCCTTCTTGAAAACCCTTTCAGTGCAAGTAAAAGCTTTGGTCTACTTTTTGCGACGGTGAGGCGTAGTGTGTAGTAAGTGATGAAGCTCGTACAAAGTTCGCTCTTAATCTCTCTTCGCGGGAAGTGTCACAGATTCCGGCGAGAGCTCTCCTGCCGACGGAAGTGCAGCTCCAATTTACACCACGGTATAGGGTTGTCACAATTATAGAATTAGTAATCTAATACCTTTAGTAATTCTTGTATACCGGGTGTGGCCTGTAATATGAGCAAATAATTAAAACATAGATCATACTCCTCAAACTGAAAAACATTTATTTTCCGACACCTAAAATGTCAACAGTTCTATTTTATGACAAACAACTAAAACCGCAAAGCTCAATTTCATGTAAATTACTTAGTAAAAATCGCATAAAAACACAAAAAGTAATCATGATCTTTTGGTTGTAACCAAACACTGTATCTGTATACACTCGTTTTTTTTGGGCATTTCTATCTACCGTTGTAACCTGAGTTTATCTCTCCGATTTCAACAAAATTTGGGACGAATTTTTCTTCATACTTTTCGTAACAAAACGGACATATCCATACAATATTTATATATTTATTTAGTTTTATCGACAGCAGAATATCAAATCTACATTCCAATATGTATATTTCCTAAGTTTTAAAACAATAAATTAGTTTCAAATTGTCTTGTATTATTTTTTAATACTTTTTGGTGAATGAAAACGAAAACAATCTCATCAACCCTATCGGCCTAGCGAGGGGCGGGGCGGCGCCGCGACGCCGGCCCGTCTGCCTCCCCAGCCTTCAGCGCTGCTCCAGATCATCCCGCCACGTCTCTGCAGCCGACAGATACGTCGCCAAAGCTAACTGTTACTACGTAAAGAAGCATCATCACCCTCCCGCCGCCAACTTATTTCGGGCAACGCGAAGCAGAGCAGTTCGTAATACAATAATTCATCTACACTCACGCAAGTACACTGCATTCCCAAGTTGACGTAACTTCTTCGTTAAATTTTAACGAAATGATATCACGCGTTTCAGTGACCCCGAAAGTTCAATGCTGACGTCACCGCATATGTCGACGACACCATTCGACTGTTTGCAACTATCTAGATACAACTTCCAAGTAAAATCCGATACGTAACCAAGACTGCTTAATAGCTTTCCAGACGCTGTATCGCCTATCAAACTATAATGCTGGCTGGCTATGGCTACAGAATGGCGGTCGTTAAATACTGTTGTCCACGCGATCGTAAACACTTTTGGCTACGCTCAGTTTGATAGCGCCTACCAAAACGAGAATACAAAGTAAGCTGCTGCACAGAAGTTTTTTCTAGTCTCAAGCTTCCGCATCTAAATCAAAGCATTTATGGTGCCATACATTGTGGTTTTAAGATCACTGTGTTTCCGAAAAGCGTAAAGTTGTTTACGAGGCAAGCAAAAACGCAATGCATTTTCGTACTGTGTTGCATTCAATTAAATTTATTGCTCGGAAAACGGGCGTAGACATTACTGTAGACATTAAGTACAACTTTAATTCATTTATAGTCTCATCATCACCATTAGTAGGGACACACAGTAGGTAAATTGGTTTTCTATTAATGCTTGCAGTTCAGGAAATTCGGGAAGCTAATTTGGTTTAGAGTCTAAACAACCCTTCAGTTTATTACGCCGGCGGCACGCAATGTGTTGCATGAAAGTGGAAGCGTTAAAGGTTTTATTGGATGAAAGTAATAGCCAAGGTAATTAATCAAAACGGCCTGAAAGGCGGGTAATTAGCAGTTCCGGGTGGGCGAACCAAGTTTCCTCGGAGGCGGAACAGTTTCGGTAAACCGCCGTCGGAGGCGATTCAGCCGATCAATGTGTGATTAATTAACTCGCGCGCAGCCTTCGGCTACACAACACGTGGCTCTGATCGTTGTTGGTACAAATTCACTGAAGCCTGCATTACTTTCTGATCGTACTAAAACGTTTATCAGGAAAATATATCCAAAGAATGATGAATGGTATATACTTAAATTTAAAAACGTACCTTAAGTAAATTAGTTTTAACTAACTCGTGATCATGAATTCTAATAGTATTCTTAACTGTAAATGCCAGGTTTATAATAATTTTAGATAGAGAGAGAAGGAGAGAGTTAAAAAATATAAAATGTGGTGGCTCCGGTTTTAACCATGCAATATTATTATCTCTCTATTTATATAAACCTTTCAACGAGCAAGTCTTTTATATAAATTTATTTATTTCGGGTAAACGGCTCCAATGATTTCGATGAACTTTGTTATGTAGGTGCTTTTGGGGGCGAGCAATCGATATAGCTTTTTATGTCTGAGCGAAGCGTATACGTACACTGTACAGGCAGAACCAAAAATAGCGGATCACTTTTTTGCTTCGTCACATTAACTCTTTTATCCATCTTTTATGGCTCTAAGTACGTCGACGACAAAAAAGTACAAAAGTGTGCAGCTACTTTTGATGCAGACTTTACTTGCTTATCAAGCTCAATAGCAGAATTAACATATATTAAAAGTGGTAATAAAACATATGTACAGTTTATACATAATGTAGATAAGAGCATATATTCACGCGTACGTTCCGAATCTATATAAGTATATCGAATGCGATCCAACACTAGCCGCGCGGGGTGCGGTACAAGTAGCAATACGTAGCTTTATACTATTCGATGTTATTTTTATTTTTTTCCATGTAATGTATTTTTATGTATATCGAATATGTGTAAATAAATGTCTCTCTCTCTCTCTCTCAATGTACAAGTTGCAGAACATTCCCAAAACATGGAAACATTCTCCAGAATGTTCTGGAAAACATTCTTACAACATGCAACTTATTGTTTAATAAAGAAAATGTTCTTAGAATAAACTTTAAATGTGCATAATTAAATACTGTATCTTATTGATGTAAATGTTTTAGTATGATTTAGTTAAGTAATTATTTAGTTGATAAGTATAAAGTAAAAAAAATAGTAAAAAAAATAGTAGTAAAGAATCTGGTATTAAGATAGGCACACCACTGGACTCTATTTTAATAACACATCTTAGATATATATTCATCTCTTTCCTACACCGAACCAAATTGAAGTTTGCGCTTTCGCACGGCAAAGAGGTCTATATTTTTCTTAGTCGCACAGTAAGCGAGACGTAGACCAGGTGTTTTAGACCTGGTTTTGCACTCAACGTGTTAACCAAGTGCAGTTGCAACCGAAAATTTTGGAGACAATCACTAACAGAAGTGTGCGTGTTTTTTCGTGCGTTTTGTCAGCCTTCCCCCCTCCAGAATTACAACAGAGATAATCCGTTGTGCTATAATAACATAACCAAACAAGCTCATCAAGTGTGTGTGTTATGGATACGCGATTCCCACTCGATCGGAACGCAATTGTAGCAAGGGCTAATAACAATCAAGTGAAGTCCCTGCGGTAACCCGAGCCGGCGCGTGCCTGAAGCCTACCTGGTTGCCCGCCGGAGTGACCATAGCATATGGACGATGGCCATCTGTCAGCAGGCACTTTAGCTGTCTCAAGACTAGTAAAGTTAATCTAATAAATAATTATAAGTATTATCATCATACTGTATTGGAATTACAGAGGCAATCGTAGCTTAAATAGCGTCTACCAATGTGTAAGCGCAAACAAAGACCAAATCATAAAAGGATAGAAATGGTCTCGTGTGTATTTCCGTTCGGCATCGATGTCATCATTTTTTAGGTAAAATGGAACCTTTATAGTTTTCCCATGTATATTATCTGTCCGTCTGTGTCTTTGTGCCTGATATTAACTAATTAATGGAATAACCTCCGGGAATAACATTTAAAAATATATGACATTTTCTGTAACTTGCGCTCTTAGCTTGCGTGACGTTTCTTTATCTCTTATTATTTTATTAGTTCTGTGTATACAAACCTACTTACCTAAAACCCACCGGTCATGCACCACAGAAATTACAAATGTAAACTTCTGCGTCACTTTAGGGTTAATGCATGTACCTAGTTCAAAAATATGTATCTATTCGAACCACTCAAAAATATTTTAGCACGGCCTTATTGTGTCGGAATAAGATTCTGTGGTACACATTTTTGAATGTTAGATAAGTCCATAAAGAGTTATTGTATTGTAGCACTCGATGATTCCATTTTTGTAAGTTTACATTCGCACTCTCAAAAAAATGTCCCGTCAATTTGTTTTTTTTTTTAATTTCTTACTTTTTTTGGCAGAGTTAGTAGCGGCTACTTACTGTTTTTGGTAGAATTGGTAGGAACAATTTTTTGTACGCAATCTGTCAAATTTCATAAGACCGTCAGTGGACCAACCTAAAACTAGACTTTTTTACACTATGCAGGCTAATTTTGTAGCATAAATACGTGAGTGACCTCTTTGGTGGTGCAATTAAAAAAAATCTAAAACAATGCGATAAAGGATTTTCATATTTTTTTTCTGCTCTAGAGCAGAAAAGTCCCGCTTTGTGCTGGGTACTATTTAGTGCGGTTATGATGAAATTAAAGCATAGTTGGAAGAAAAATATATTTGATTCTTATGTCCTACTTAATAAAATACTTACCTATTTCAAAACACTTCAATGTAGAGCGGTAATATTAACACAAAACAACGAGGGAACGGACAACACTCCAAAGTTGACACAAGGGAGTTTGTATCTTTTTGGGTTTGTTATTACACAGTCTTTACTTTTTGATGCGTATGGCAACATTGTGTACGTTCGTTCGTCCTTTGCCATAATTCAATGACCGGTCAGGTGCAAGGCGCCGCCGCGCGATAAGAATTTCGTACTGATACTGCGATAATTCGCCATATTTAACATGGCGTGAGATTTGTTTGAAGAAGATAGCCTTAGAGGATACCGGATGTCTAATCAAAATTAGGTCATCATTACCTCAGGACGGCAGAAAAAATTCGATGTTGAGTAAATGTGGACATGTTAGCGGTTTGTTTTTCTTAATAATACAAAGTTGCGCGAGTCACTCGCATGGAACACGCACAAAAACCTAATCGAAAGCTAATAGCACAGAAGGGCTCCCGTGACATATGTCACCGCGCGTGCCCGCGCCCCGTGGCTATTTTTTATACCAAGATATCCTCGCTTACGCGACGACGTGTAGTTAAGTAGTTGTGGTACTAACACGCAACGAATTATTTGTAACCGCCGCAGTGAGTCAAGAAGCATTTGAGCGACAGTCTAATTATTCTATTTATTTATTTTTTGTTTCAAAACCATTATTAAGAAGCTATTCATAGCGGCAATTAATCGAGTTTTTTTTTTTTCAAAAATGTACCTAGACTCTTACTTAGTTTATAACGGCAATGTCACGAACAAAACGAGTATTTACTCGCTACATTTTAAAGTAAGTAGCAAAATACAAACGTAAATAAAAGACGGTGTCCAATGGCAGCGGCGATCACGCGATGTTGCGAAACAATCGAAATCTCGAAGACTGCCACGTCAGTAGAAAACATCGTACCATGTATGATGTGATACCATTGAAACGTTTTATTCGCGACAAGCAGAATAACTTCGATGCCTTCTTTGCTTAATTAAGTATTGCGTAACCGCATGTCGCAATGGCGTCTGAAGGGTTTCGGAACGTTCTGTCCGTTTCCCAAAACATCCATCCCCGTCAATACCTTTTCCTAAATAATCCGTTTCCTGATATAAGTGTTTCCCAAAATGTGCTTCTCCCAAAAGATACGTTTGGCTTGATGTCCGCTTCCCAAAACACTCGTTGTTAACACGTAGGTATGTGTATTTGTTAAATCTCTTACGAGAAACGGGTCTTATGGTATACGGACGCTATGAGAAACGGGTCTTTTGGGAATACGGGTATAATGAGAAACAAATCTTTTGGCATACGGATGCTACGAGAAACGGGTATTTTGGTATAGATACGTACGCTATGAGAAGCGGGTCTTTTGGCATGCGGTCGTTTTTGGAAACTGTTATTTTGGAATCGTTTGAAACCGTCTGAAGTCTGAAACAAAGATCTTCATCACTTAAACAAATTTTAAGATAAAATCGTGTTGAGCTAATTTCGTGTATAATGCATGCGGGATTTTGGAATAATGAAGTTCGTTAATAAGGTACGAGTGGTGAGGGTGGGGTGGTCGGGAATGAACCGGTGTCCCGACAGGTGGCGGTCACGCGCCGGTGGCGCCCCCGGCCCCGTGCCCGTGCTATATCGCGCCCCGGACTGCCCGCTCGTCGTGCTCGATATGCACTTATAAACTTACTGGTACTACTAATTTAGGCATATAGTAAGTATAGTATAATTTTAAAGAAAGTTGAAGATCGTATGGTGTGGTGCCATTAAGACGATAGGTTAGCAGCATTTTCGTTTGAACTGAACAATGCTGGAAATTTTGTCTCTACATTTTCTCATTTTTCTCGCAATGCGGCGTACATTTCATCTTGTGACTTGTATTTTTTTTCTCAGACAAGCATTATAACACGAGCCACTGAAGTCACACACAAGAGAAGAGATCAAGATGAAGATTGCAGATTTGCAGTCAGAAAGTTAAGAGTAATATTACTTTCACTCGTAAATTCAATTCTAAATAATAGTCCTTTAAATGCTGATTCCATATACAAGTATGTACCTAATTGTATGCAGCGCTATAAAAAAACACAGGACTATACCGTAAAGCGAAGGTCGCAGGCAACAAAGTAAATGCACTTAGATTGTAACATGTCAAAAAAAGCTGCAACCGCTACACCCATGTTTGCCTCCATCAAAGCAATTCTAACGCGCGATTTGAAATTCCGATAAGGTTTTGTCCTTCGCTTACCCTTTACCGTTTACCTACGTGCGCAAACATCCCGTGGATTATTTTTTGTGTGTTTTTATTTTAGCCTAACATTATAATATCATTGTAATATCCGTGAAAAAGCCGTGGTGGCCGAGTGGTTTGACCTATGGCCTCTCAAGCAGAGGATCGTGGGTTCAAACCCGGCTCGCACCTCTGAGTTTTTCGGAATTCATGTGCGAAATTACATTTGAAATTTACCACGAGCTTTACGGTGAAAGAAAACATCGTGAGGAAACCTGCACAAACCTGCGAAGCAATTCAATGGTGTGTGTGATGTTCCCAATCCGCACTGGGCCCGCGTGGGAACTACGGCCCAAGCCCTCTCATTCAGAGAGGAGGCCTGTGCCCAGCAGTGGGACGTATAAAATATCATAAATAGTCACAGTTTTCTTACATAGCTTTGAACGGGATTAATGTGCTGGCGGGATGATGTATTGTTCATGGCGTAAACGCTTATTTCATTGAACGTTGAGGCAAGCTTTTCATCATCCACGCCTACGTCCCGTCAGAATTCTTTATAATCTGTTCTCTCATATTTTCAAACGAAAATTGGTATATAGATTAATACACAAAAAAATAATACGACAAAAAAATAATTTCAAAGTATTTTTAGGTGTTAAAGCAAAAACATTACTAGGTACAATCCAGTATTTTTGAGAGCTCAGTGCAAAAGAATTGTATAGCAATATTTTAATTAAGTTAAGTAGGTAGTATTAGTTAGTAAGGTAAGTATTAGTTAAGTACAACTCCTACTCAATCTATTCAGTGTATTTCGGTGTTACGGAAACTGGTGTTGTTGAAGTAATTGATGACTTAATAAATGTATGACACACTAGCAGGTGTGCGTATCATAAATAGTAACTCTCTAAGATGTTATGATATCTACTAACACGATAATATCACCTTCTACGTTGAGTAATCTTGTGATCAATATGTTAAACATACTTAAACATACTTAAACATACCGCAAATGATTTGATCTGATCACAAGTGTATTGATATAAGTACATATAATATAAATTTGTATTACACTAGCTATTGCCTGCGACTTCGTCTGCGAATAATTTGTTTATTGTGTGACACCGGGAACAATTATTTTTTTCTTATTATTTACTCTGATCTTCTAATCTATTCTATATCTAAATATTCTATCTATACATATAATAAATCTGTAACAAGTCGGTGTCTGTACATACATTGAAAATATTTGAGAAAAACTGTTACTAGCTGTATTTATTAGCGCAATACTTAGAACCCACAACAATGATTTTTAGAATTATTGACCGTTTGTCTGATTTGTTGCAGTCGTAATAGTTTTTAATGCAAGAAAAACAGAAAGTGTTATTTCGGCATAAAAAATAAACATAAGGTAGGTACAGTTACATAAGAAGAGACTAGAGCCGAAAGGTCTGGCAGCTCAACAATAGATGAGATTTCCAGTGGCAAGGCGCCGCTTTTCCAGACGCTTGATAAGGCCGACCAGATGTCGTCTCGCAGAAGGGATGGAGGAGTGAAAAGTCTCCAGGACATCATCACGATGTTCAATTGGCTCCAGGGTTCCATCGGCTTCTCGCTTCCAACCCCACATTTCAGGAGGCATTTCGTTACCCAGCCACTCTTGTACTTGGTGGAATACTCGTAATGCGTGATATTTTGTTGACCCTTAAGTAGGGGGGAGAGAGGAGGTAGCTTGATCGTAGAGCAAAAATAAAGATGACCAAATTTGTCGGAAATTTTATGTAGAAACTTAAGTCTGAAGTAATCATAATACTATACGAACAAATATTCCCCCCCCCCCTACACCCTCAGCACAGCCCCCACACTTGAGGACTTTTAGTATGTTCATCAGGATACCGCAAGGTAAAACGGCACAGGCTCGTTCTGTCTGTTTCTTAAAATGTCTGCTTCTCAAAATGGCCTTCTTCCCACATTGACAGTTTCCTATGATGTCCACTTCTTATATTGTCTGTTTCCTGAAATGTCTATTTCTCATATTTGTCAGTTTCCTATGATGTCTACTTCTTACATGTCTGTTTCCTATAAAGTCTGGTTCTCATATTTGTCAGTTTCCTAAGATGTGTGGTTCTAGTATTGACAGTTTTCTAATATGACTGCGTTCTATAATGTCTGCTTCTCATATAAATAGTATTCCTAGGATCAATTTCCAACAACTTTCATCTGCTACACCTTAATAATTCTAACAATTTTAACCGACTTCAAATTATTTAAATGCTCTAAAAAAGAAGAAAATAAACTTTAAATTAAATCAAACCCATCAATCCATTACATTAGGTATACAATTTATATGGTATAGACTTGGAAGAAGGCCATTTTGAGAAGCAGACATTATAGGAAGGAGCCATCATAGGAAACAATTAGCAGACATTATAGGAAAAAGAAGATTGTTGGAAGAAGGCCATTTTGAGAAGCAGACATTTTAGGAAAGAACCATCATAGGAAACGACATCGTAAAGGAGAAAAGTGCAACAATTCACCCCGCTCAAAAAGTTTAAGTTTTAAAATTACCACAAAAATCGACTGTACGGTTTCATTTGTTAGATTTAAGATTTTTTAAGAAGAAGATTAGAAATAAGTAACATTTATAAAAATTAGGTATTGTATTTCTTTTAAAAATTCTTAATATGTCCTTAATTCGGACTGGCCGGTGCTAGCGCACCATAATCGCACCAGTGTCCGGGCGTTGGCAACAATCCTTTTTCAGTTCTCGACACTTTGAACTTGACATTCGGTGCGCGCTGCGCGGGCGCCGGCGAGCAAACAGCACGCGAGATAAGATGCGATACCGCGCACGTGTATGCTCAGCTATTGTGGGTACATGACAGTACATGTGTTTGTCATTGGCTCTAATTTTTCTAGCTAAGGTGCATTTCGAAGAGAAAATGACTCGAAAATCACAAACTTTTTTTTGTATTAGCCCCTTTTTGTATTTCCTTTTTGTACAATTCAATGAAAAACAAACAAACTTTTTAAATCCCAATATTTAAATCCATACTAATATTATAAATGCGAAAGTGTGTGTGTGTTTGTGAGTATGTTTGTCCGTCTTTCACGCCGTAACGGAGCGACGGATCGACGTGATTTTTGGCATAGAGATAGTTTATGGGCCCGAGAGTGACATAGGCTACTTTTTATCCCGGAAAAATGCACAGTTCCCGAGGGAACAGCGCGCGATAACCGAATACCACGCGGGCGGAGCCGCGGGCAAAAGCTAGTGTATTCATAATTGTAATTAAGCAATTAGGGTATATTTTTATTCATCCACCACTCAAAATTGAACAAATAATCTCTTGTTTAGTAAGAGTACCTTTCAGTGTTTAGTTTAACACTTACTTTATTAAATTATTTCCCAATTGTCCTGTCCTTGTTCCACCCATTTAGGATGTTTGTTTACGTTATTAAAATTGAAAGAAAAACATTTGTCTAATTTACTTAGTGACTCAGCTTTAGGTTCAAGTCAATTAATTAAAACCAATGTTGCGGTCGGGTACTGGATGACGGCGGTTAGTTCGTAACGAAACAACCTGTCTCTGTTACTGTCAGCCGCCCTTCGTGAACCCCGACCCCTGACAAATTACGTAAATTAACAGTTTTAAATTGAACATTCTATCAAGCTAGCTGTTTATGTTTTCGGGTAATCCAGCTCGGCTGCCAGCACTAAAAAGCTACTAACTAGGATGTGAAATGCCAGTTATTTACTATAATTTAATAACATTTACTCCGCGAAATAATTGATTATACAGATGTAGTGACGTCCGTTGTTTCATCGGACAACGGACGTCTAGAAGCGGCCTTATGGTTTTCTATCGGGAAAAGTCGGATCTCAATCGGAATGGGACAGCACCCGAAAGTGTGAAGCAATTAATGTACCTATTAATGAGTGACATTTTCATATCTATTTCCTATCCCTCGATACCATGCCCTCGGTACCGCTCTGCTTTCAGAGCATGACATGAGTGCGTGTGAGTTAACTTTGGGGGCGGCAGACGTGAACTTGCCTTCGAAATCCAAAAGCTTAATGGTTACTTGACCTGAAATGTATATTTCAGAACTAAATTATTGTTATTATTATTTTAAAATTTATGACGGTGGAAGCATTATACACTTCCACTGAACGTAGATATAGTTTAGATATAGTGTTTAGTATTGTAACTAAGGGACCCCATACATCCCGTTTAATTATTATTATTTTTTGTATTTTTTTCTTTAATAATAATTTAGTTTAAGTATTTTATTTGTAATTATATTACTTATTATGAAAAAATGACTTTCTGCCAAGTTTCTTGCGGCGCATTCTTCTTGGCAATGATGGTCTTTCCGAAAAGTTTAAATAAATGAATGTAAAGTGCCCAAAGTGGCCTTTTACTGAATAAATCATTTGAATTTTGAATTTGAATTTTATCTTATTCCTATGGAACTTATTTAGAGTCAAATTATGTCAAAATGAAAAATGTGCAGCAGATCACGAAAAATACGAACATTACCGATGAAATACGATAGAAAACCATTACGCATTACATTTGTAATGTGTTGAGTCGAAGCGCCAAGAAAACAAATGAAAAATGTGGAATATTTTTCCATTTACCTGTCTCGTTATTCAGAAACGGTTGGAAAATATTTTATTCAGACGTGTAATGGAATTGTAATGAGGAGAAGTTGACGTTAAATAAATACGACAGTTATCACTTATCATAATGACGTAATATTGAACGGAGCTAGACTCAGACCCCACAGGGAATAGCAAATTAGTCCTTGAGGCCTCAGAGGACGAATACTTAATGTTGGGCGGGCACGCGCCTGTAGCTTATAGACGCACTATTTAAGCAATACCTGCTACGGTATTTTTTTGATACTTTGCAATTGTTTAAATAGTTGAATACGTTTGCGAATATTCTGTATATTTAAAAAATATAAATTGAGAATTGGCTATGAACTGATTTGAAAAAAAAGGCTAAGTACTTATCGTGTCATGCGCAGTGTAGGTTTCTGCCGTAAATGTATAAAGTTTTGATCGATTATTATTCGTTAACTTATAAAGCCTACTTAGGCTATGATAGTCTTTCTTTTAAAATAACTATAAATTATAATATACCACTATACCACTGTAATGTTCCACCATCATGTCTTTTTTCAAATTTTTCTAGTCATCGGCTTAGCTCGTGGAACTTAGTCTTGCCTTTATTAACTAAAATTAGCACTTTAAAACCTAATATTTTGCAAACGGATCCTTAAATCGAAAAATAGTCAGAACATAGTTAACGTTTTCAAAAGACCTATGCAACGATACAACAAACGACACCATGGGTTTAATTAATCGAGAAACTAAAATCATCCCTGTACATGTAAGGGTGGTGCCCTAAAATATTTTACCCAACTGCCCGAAGGAGGGTTATGTTTTTCGAGCGTATGTGTGTGTGTATGCATGTATGTATGTATGTACCTGTGGGTATGTATGTATGGACATTCTTTGGTTCACATTTGGATTCGTCATAACTGTCGGAGTGACATAGGTTATACAGGTGATCAATCCAAATGGGTCAGTAGGGATAAATCAGAAACTATGAGGGGTAGCGAAATCTGTTCTTAGGAACCATGGCTTCGATTTTAGATTTAATAAAAATGGCATTCAAATTTTTTGATTTAACTCTCACACATAACCGGGAATCGAACCTGGTCAAAATTTCTGTAAATTAAGTTTATGAATTCTGCACATTTGGATTGATCATCCTGTAAATATTTCAATATGGCGTCTGCGAAAAAAATATGGCGGAGGAATAAAAAAAATGTATCGTAACAATATGGGTATCAAATGAAAGCTAATAATTAGCCCATTCTAAATATATTTATATAGGTTATAATACTTTTAATCTACCATTTTCACAGAAATATAAAAAAGTATAAAATAAAACAATCAATTTATAAAAATCAAAAACCCTTAAAAACTAAAAGAAAAAAATAAGTCTAGTGGTCTAGAACTCTGCCAAGTAGCTTATTTAAAGTTCAACAATCGGGACCCATTCAAATCCTAACCAGCTCAAAAATTCTTGGTAAGGGGTCCCGACTGTTGAACTTTAAATTAGCAACTTGACAGAGTTCGAGACTACTAGACTTGGGTATTTTTTTCCCTTTAGTTTTTAAGGCAGTTGGGTTTTTACTTTTTAGTTTACCACTTTGTATGCGTGGTTAACATACTTTCTAGCAATAACGATCTGTACGTTAAGCCGCAGCCGCAATCAGACGGGCGGACGGATGGACATGACGAAACTATACGGGTCCTCGTAAGGCTATGGAACCCTAATAAACAACTAAAATCGAAAAATCTGACACTTTCACGCATCGCACGCTTTTAATGTTAAAAAAGTAATAAAACCCTTTAACAATTATCATTAATAAAATTGCTCTACAGATTACAGTTACACCCTTTCAGCGTAATATTAACGCTAAACCCAGGAACCCGATGTTTTCAGTATTAATGAAGGGTTCGTCGGGTTTACCTACACATAATTAGGCACTTAAAGTGCTTTTGATGCTATAAACAACAAACAGGCTATAAGCAGGGAAACGAGCGGAGGGAGGAACAAGTGTTAAGACGACCTAATTGCGGGTTGTAGGCGTCCATAATTTAGCGGCATGTACGTACATCAGTTACGCGGGCTACGTACAGCCGTTATGTGACTAGGGTGGGTAATCAATACCGTTCTTTCGGCTGGCTATACGCGGTCGCTCGGCAACTCGCCTCTCTGGAATAAACAGCAGGTAATTTATTGCGTTTTATTTGGATAAATAAGTTCGACACACGCATGGTTTTTCCCCTTGCGACGGGAAATGAGAAACAAGTTGGAGCACGGTGATTTCAGTCAACATTTTACATAATGTTTTCCATTTCGCTTCAATTGTGTTTTGAAGCGATGTTTTGAAATGTTGTCCTAACCAGCATGCTCTGTTATATAAAATAGGTGTTAGTTTGAAGTGTGTAGCCGTGGCCGTGAAACGAGGTCGGCGTGAATTTGTGGAGGCGCCGCATTGCGCTCGCTGCGACACTATAGCACCTGCAGCTGGGTTGCGCCTCATCTCCAACGATCGACATTGTATAAGTAGATCCCATTTTAATTGCTTTAGTAGAATTTTAGGTGGAAAGGCATTAAGAATCTTACCTCTATATGAGATAACTGCCATATGCAGGTTAGTCGATTTAATTCGATCCTATAATCCTAAGAGTTGAACTCGTGATTGTTTGTTTAAGTATACTTACTGCACAATTATGCTATTAATTTCGGGAGCGTTTTTTGTTTTTGATGGTTATTAATAGAATTTTATCTTTTTCATGGTCCATGAAAAATAAACATCTTAGTTTTTCTTCCTTCAGAAAACAAGACAGTCATAAAAGAATGGTTATAGATTTTAGAATCAAATTAAACCAATTAATCCAGTCATACAAATGAACATCTGTTTATACTAGTTCAGCAAGAAAACAGTGATATCAATGTAAACAATCCGCCCGCGGTCAATACTGCTATTAGTAACGCGCTACAACTTGGAACTAGTCCATTTTCATACGGCCGGAGTCCAGGGCGGCATTCAATATGCAAATTACATGTCTCCAGCCGTTAGTAACAGTTGTCAGTGACAAGTTGCCTGATCAAGGTCCCAACAGACACCTGCTTGCATGCGTCTGGAAATAGAGAATAAATTTTAGATCACCTTACTACGTCATCGCCAGCTTTAGCGCTTCAGACAAACACATCGGCTCTATTCCCAACGTATTTTCATTGAAATCGAATGTAAATCGGAGCGCTGTATTATTTATAGGCAGGTTCGCTAAACCAATCACTGTCAATGCCAAGGTTAGAATGAGAATATTTCGCTCAGAGGACGTTCCCGAATTGATTTAAATGTGGTTAGTAAAACCATTTGTCGCCATCACCGTTAAACAGGTATTATACAATATGAGCTCAAGTGTAAAAGTTTTATTAAAATCGTACAGGTACAAATAATTCTGAATTTCAAGCACACGTAAACAACAGACAAATGTATAAGTAGATTATATTAAATATCTATAAATAAGTTGCATAAATAAAAGTACAGGAAAACAAATAAGTTGAATCCCATAAAACTATATTTTTGCACGATTATTGTGTCTGAAGATCGATGGTTTTTTTTTTGTTATGAGAGAGAGTACCTTTATGGTATTTCCACTTCAATTTAGTATTCTGAAGTGTAATTAATTCCATTAAATTATAAGTTTTTATCACGTGCTCTAATCTTGACATTGTGTTTTGACCACTTTCAGTAGTCTAATGGGCTTGAAAAAATGTTACAATGTAAAGTACGCCGATGCAATTTGAAATAATTAAGTATTATGAGCAAAAACCGATAAAGTTTCAAATGAAATAATAAACAAAGAATTATTTTACTTTATTATTGAAGCTTATACTTTCATTTGAAGTTGTAGGTAAATTAAAAAGCGAATTTCTACACTTAATTAAAGGCGACGACTTGATAATTCAGGTTCTATTTTGGGGCGCTGTTCATAATTATGTTAATGCTGAGTCATAATTGTAAATATTTTATATCTTTTGGCGTATTGCGTGGTGTTAGTTTCAGTTGCGTGACCCGCCGTTTCCCGTGGGTGTCGATCAAAGTTTTGACGAACGATAAAAACTTCCATCTCCCGCGGATTGCGATAAAAAAGTAACTTTTAACATTACTCAATTTTGCAGAACAGTTCCCACAAGAAAGCAAAAATATAATGGAATAAGTTCAGAATTTTTCCATTCTATTGGTGTAATCGTGTAGAAAATTTGTAACGTTGGTACGTGAGCCGTAACAAAATATGGTTTCGGCTTCTACCTCTGCCCCGTTTAGCTTTACATGTTAACATAATACTCGTAATCTGTTCAAAGTTTTTAAGCAAGAGTAGCTACTAAATGCTAGGTATCTAAAGTTTCAAAAATCTATAGCGCTTACTGTAATTATTTCATTTTCTTCTTTTATTAATTGAATCAGGCGTTTCTTTGCGGAGGTCCATCATATCAATGAACTAAAAGATTTTCGTTGCTCACCCGAGACCTTATAACATCTAACATCACTACAACCAACATCTGGAGTCTAAGATCGGGTGCCGCCTTGAAAATACATATCGACCACTTACTTTCACAACCTCGTATCTGGCCACAATATTTTGCGTTAGAATCATCTTTATGGTAAACGATAGTGTTGATTTGTTGTATACATTTCGGGTAGATAGTTGAATGTGATAGTTTGATTTGTTGTATTTATATTTTACTTGAATTACTAAACACACATAATTGTTGAGATTTAAGCGTTTAAATGTTAATTAATATCTGTTAATTTTCTGTTATTCTTATTACTAAACATTTATTTAGTAATAATAAAGCTCATTTCAGTTTTCTGATATTATTCCAAATGCGTCTATAATTACAAAAAATACAGAACAAACAGGACAGGACAGGACAGGACAGGAGGTTTGCAGGTGGTAGGACCTTGTGCAAGGTCCGCCCGAATTGCTACCACCATCTTGCTCGCTAATCCTGCCGTGAAGCAGCAGTGCTTGCACTGTTGTGTTTCAGCGTGGAGAGTAAGACAGCCGGTGAAATTACTGGCACTTGAGGTATCCCATCTTAGGCCTCTAGGTTGGCAAAGCATCTGCAATCCCCCTGGTGTTGCAGGTGTCTATGGGCGGTGGTGATCTCTTACTATCAGGAGAACCACTTGCTCGTTTTCCATCCAGTAAAATAAAAAAAAAAAAAACAAGAAGAAAATAGGATATCAAATGATGAAATGAGATTCGGAAACACACCCGAGAAAAAAAAGCACAATGACACGTGGTTTGTCATTATGTCATTAATATAAATGCGTTAGTGTTTTCATTCTGTTATTAGATAAGTATTGTTGTTATTTATTAATACCAAAAAAAAAATAGATAACATTTATTTACATTTTGTTCTATTACATAAGTTTTTTCGTCTTTATTCACAAAAAATAACGACAAATAGGTAGATAGATATGTGGTCAAATTCAGATGGCACCTTCCGGAGGGAAAAAGTTCACACTGTATTACCTAATGATTATTTTAATTTTAAGTAGATTTAGCTACTTGCATAATTAAATGTAAAAATTACTGGCTAACTCACTTATCAGCGTCCAACCCAAACCCTGGATCTAGAAAGCTGAACTTATACTTGGACTTCGAATTTCCCTCTTTTTACCCGACTGCCCGAAGGAGGGTTAGGTGGGGTTTATGGAGACAAGAACGTGGATGTATTTTATATTTCCATGGGATGAGAATTCTGCGATTTAGAAGAAGCCATTGGCATAAGCTAGCTTGCATAACCTGAAACTGATTTATAAGAGTGTTCAATTTATTTTCTTCCATCTACATTTTTCTCGCTGTCGTGAGGTGAAAAATTGTGTGTTTCGCTCGGCTGTAAAGTTGTTTAGCATCTCGTGCCTTTGAAACCCTCGACTACGCTCAGGATTCTTCTTTTGAACCTCTCGCTTCGGTCGTGGTTCAACTCTAGAATCCTTCGCTTGCTTGGCTTTCAATTTAAGCACTCGTGCCAAACAGTTACTTTCCAGCCTTGCATAACAAATAACTATTGGTTCATTTTTTTTACTTATAATGTTAGCTAACCCATTACTTATTCATACCATATTTTTAACAAGTATTTATGTATGTATGAAAGTATCAGCAACCTTCGGCGAAAAAACAAATAAATTATTGATAAGAGTGCGAGCGGACTACTGAAAAATGGCGCCTGTGCTCATTGTGAACGATTCACTATGATTCACAACTTCGCATGAGCTTGAGTTGGGAATATGAACTCTTTTTCATGGGAATAAATACCGCGGGTGGCCTTTTTAAAACACCAAATATCAAAGAGGTTTGCAAGGGGAAAGGAAAAGGGTAGCTCATGCAACCAAAGGGGAGCGCGATATGACACATTAAGGGCAATACTAGTTTGCAATTTACATACCTAACTGCTACGTACTATCTTCCAAATGCCGCAGAATTTTTATACTATACGTTACGGTATTGTGTTATTGATTTTGGATCAAATACAACATCAATGTGAGTTTTCGGTTTTATTTAAAACTATGTGCATAAAAATATCTTGGACTTAGAATACTTACATAAATTAAAAATAATAATAATTAATTTTCGGTAGAGCAAAGTGAAATGATCTGCATTCGATCGGTAGGCCGGCCGATTTCTACATATAGTAGCTTTCTGAGTTTTTTGTACGTAGATTTGCCGTATCAAAAGTAAGAAGTATTAAGTTATCAACATCGATAAACACAAATATATCTTTTGATTTAGGTCCAAGTGTTTCATATTAAGAAGTTTTGATTCTTCAACATTAACAACATTTTTGATATCTTATTTATTTCTATTTACTGATAATACTTTATATTTCAAAAACTAATTTATCTATTTTTTTTTTTAAACGACTAAACTTATCTTTATTGTCACAAACTAATAAGTAACTACTACTACTATTTACTGATTGTGTATTATCATTTTATCATATTCGCGCACTTCATGGGAGTTAATTCCGATTCGACTATTTATCAATGCCAATTAAAGTTTATGGTGACTGAAAGTAGGTACTTTAAGAAAGTAAAGGATCGAATTGCCCTAGCGTGGAAATCAAGACAGGCGGGCGCCCCCGCGCGGCACGCGAACTTTACTTTTTCTAGCTTTTTCTTACATCAGTCGATGAACTCTCAATTGTCCTTAAAATATTCATGAATGCTTAATTCTAGAATGATATAAGAATATGCTAATGCAATTGAACAGAAAGCATATCTTATTGGAAATAAAATACACCTAAATAAAACTTGTAATGATTTTCTATGATTTAATATAATTGAGAGACAAATTAGAATAAGTTTCCTTGATTTATTTCAATATTTTGAGTGCAATGCAAATATCCTTTTTACAAGCTTTTATTTAACCTTATACTTATCGTATACTTATAACATTTTTAATAAATTAATCTGCCATTGATAAACAAGACTCTTATTTATACAATCAATGAATTCATATTACGCATCGAACGATTACTTACATAGATATACCTAGTAAAATTCTTTTTTCGTTTTATGGCACCAATAAAAAGGGACGGTTCCATATTTACAACCCGTATACTCGCAGATCGATCATTTTTGTTTATGGTCCCTAAAAACGACACTAAACGATTTCTTTACTTAAAGAATTAGTATAAAAAAAGAAGGTTACTAATCTGGCAGTAGTGCAGTCGACTGTGCTAGGTAGTATATAGTATCAGTAAAAGTTTAAAATGTCTACAGATAATTTTAAGACTCAGTCCTTGAGTTAGCCTTAACATAAAATTTAAGTAACCATTGCAGGTATGTAAGTAGTTAGGTATCGCTGCAAATGCTAAGACCGTAGTGGCCACGGTGTGATGCGGCACTCTGTACTTCGTTTTATTCTAAACCTAGGTCTTAACGTTTACGATAAGGTTTTTATTTAAATTGCCTGACTTTAGGCACGCGAAAACGACTTTCAATTGTTATTTCCTCGTTTGTGGATTTGAAAACGGGATTTACTGCGTTCATTAGTACAGACCCGTGACTCTCAGAGGGATCAAAATTTCAGATCAAAAAGTTGTAAATGTGTGTTCTTATCAATTTTTTCTTGCCGATTCAGTTCATTATTATTCAGGGGGAGGCCTCTGTGTGGGGGAGGCCTATGTACGGAGAAGGTCTAGTCCAACAGTGGATGTCCTTTGGCTGATATGATGACGATTATTATTATTAATCGCTTCAGATCTATTACAACGTCGCGTCAGCAGATGTAAATATTGTAATGTGTCAAATTAGAGTAGATAGGTTATTGTGGACTAGTCACAGTCACAATCCCTCTTGCTGGTCTGTCAATAGTTCGATAGCGGATAGCTGAGACGGTATTATTGTGTTTGTATTTATTTTGTTTCGAAAAGCCAGCGTTCCCACGCCCAGCCGGTTCCGAGAAAATGTTTAACTGGAAAAAATATCAATCGTGTCACCTCTGCACATTTCTTTCTTTACTTTTGTTATTGGAAATATATATTTTAGTCTTCACAACGTCGAGATGAAAAGAAACAATTGCAGGGTATATTTCATACAGCCCAATAGACTCAACGGATTGAAATTTAAGTATACCTACACATATTATTGAATGTACTTTTACGTTTTGCTAATATTTCATATGCTATTGTATAATATTACAGGTGCAAAAATACGAGAAAGGTGTTTTTTATTTTGTTAAGTAAAAAAGAAGAAAGTTACAACTTTTTTTATATTCATATCCATACTAATATTATAATTATGTAAGAAACTCTAACACTGAACCAAATAATACACTATACACTAGCTTTTGCCCGCGGCTTCGCCCGCGTGGAATTCGGATATCGCGCGCTGTTCCCACTTGAACTGTTCATTTTTCCGGGATAAAAAGTAGCCTATATCACTCTGTGGCCCAAAACTATCTATATGCCAAAAATCACGGCGTAAAAGATGGACCAACATACAAACACACAAAACACACACACTTTCGTATTTATAATATTAATATGGATTGGTATGGAGATGGCTTGAGGCCTTGACTAGGAGAAAGCATAGATTTCACCCCAGAAAATTGCATAGTCCCGAGGGATCACAACAAACCCTTCTAAAATCTAAACCGGTGGGTGGAAAAATTGTAAAAAAATCAGAATGGTATATCAAACTGTATATCAAGTATATCAAACTTTCAAGGAAAACTATAACGGCTAAGTTTGCTTGGGAATTATTGTGTGGTGTGTGTGTTTATGTCGGTGTATTTGTATTGTATAGTGTTGTGAAGTGTGACTTGGCAGTCCCGGCGCATTTCGTGCCTAGTTTTTGGTTGTGTTGCCGTTGTCCGCGTTGCAGAATTTAATTTAAAAATATTTATTAGTTTGACATTTGGAAACCTTATACATCTTAATAATTGTTATTAATTTTTGACCTTGGAGGCTTTTTACACCTCTGAATATGTATAATTTAATTAGTTTACTTTGACTATATACATCTTATTATTAACTCTTAGGAATTTTATTATAAACTCAGGGACTTTATACATCCCCTTGCTATGTTTAAGTCTGTATATTGTTAAGCTTATGGATTTTAAACTTTTATATTTTTAGCTTAATTTCTAGTCACAGGTTCGCGACGTCGAAGTTCCCAAGACGATCCCATAGAGCTTATGGGAACGGAAGCAATACCATGCCCTCGGTACCGCTCTGCTTTCAGAGCATGACATGAGTGCGTGTGAGCTAACTTTGGGGGCGGCACACGTGAGCTTGCCTTCGAAATCCAAAAGCTTAATGGTTACTTGACCTGAAATGTATATTTCAGAACTGAATTATTATTATTATTATTTTAAAATTTATGACGGTGGAAGCATTCTACATTTCCTTTGAACGTAGGCATAGTTTAGATATAGTTAGTGTTTAGTTTTGTAACTAAGGGACCCCATACATCCCTGTATTATTATTTTTTGTTATTTTTTATTTAATTGTGTACTGTAGTTTTTAAGTATTTTATTTGTAATTATATTATTATGAAAAAATGACTTTGTGCCAAGTTTCTTCTTGAATGCGCCGTTCTTCTTGGCAATGATGTTCTTTCCGAAACCACTGGTAGTTAAAAAAATTACGTGTAAAAGTGCCCATTGCGGCCTATTTACTGAATAAATGGTTTGAATTTATTAGTAGTTACTCTTAAATAGCAGCCTAAGGTATAAAATATACCTAAACTTGGAAGATTCCGTATAAAATACGAAATCCTTAGAAAAATATTACTTATTTTTTTCATAATGGCTACGGAACCCTATTTTGGGCGTGTCCGACACGCTCTTGACCGGTTTTTTATTTAACAGTACGCATTGAAAAGACTACTACTTGCAAATTGTAACTTGTAGTTTCGTGAAAACAGCTCAGGCAGCTCAGATTAAGCAGTGTTGTAGCTCAGGTCGTTGCTCCATCTTGTTGGAGGCCTACCGACAGCTCGTCTCCCGGTCCGCGGACGCCATTCGAGAACCTTCTGACTCCATCGGCCATCAGCCTGCGAGCAATGTGCCCTGCCCACTACCAAGTATTTACACCTTTAAGTATATGTTTTTTCTTTCATGAATAAATATGCTCTATCTTTCTCATAATGTAACTGCATACAATACAAAAATAAGAAAAATATATATCTAACTGACGGGCTAAATAGATTATTTACCCAGGAAAATACCCAATTTTTACAAGCTTTAATTATTTGTTATTTATTTGTTTCGGGAGATCCCAGAAATGGATCTAACGATTTCTATGAGCTATATGACGATTTTCAGGAACGAATAATCGATTTATTATTGGTAAATGTTTTAAACTAATGACCTTAGTACCATCTGAAGATATTAAACTATGTACCTACTTAAGTGTTTTTCCTTGATTCGGCTTATCTTCTAACTCCAAGTTTAACGGGAATAACTTTAGGAAATACCTAATGACGTGACCGATGACGTTAATTACTCGTAACTTCCTTCTAAATTTCTGGATTACATTGAAATCATTGATAAATAAAATATTGAGTGTGAGTTGCACCAATCCCCGTTGATTCGACGACTGGTGATATTAATTAAAGTTAAATATAGTAACTTGGAGCAATTTAGCCTGAATTAAGTGAACACACACAATATTAATTTGTCTTATGATTATGATTGTTACGAAACAGCCATGAATAGTCTGTTAATCCTAATGGCTCATAGCTTTTGGTAGTTAAATAAATACTTATTTCATGCCCTAACGTTTAGCTTTTTGCAGCAGATTCGAAGTAAGCTGTTTCAGTAAGTGTTTCAATTCGGAGGTCCTCTGGTGGTAGTAGAGTAGTAAGTAATCGTCGCGTCGCTGCTCATATAGAAACGTAACGTGTAATACCAAAGGACTGTAAAGGGGTTGATATATAGATGGCTTACATAAAATGCCTCAAAATATTGCCTCTCTACTACTACTACTACTATTTGTAGATAGTTAATAAAGTTTGAGTTATCGAATTGCTCTATTTCTGTGAGACAGCGATTGTTTTGTTTCTTGACATCGCTACTAAGCTTTTTACTCGTAAGGTTTCGTACCTCAGTTGGTAAAATCAGAACACTAGGATCACTTTGTTGTGAGTCCGTCTATTCGTCCACCTGTTAAAACGGTAATTCTTTGCAAATCGCAAAAAAAACGTACCTAGCTTTTATTACAGCCTATTATTATTTTTATCTGCGGTTTCGCAAATGTAAGTTTGTACCAGATCTAGCAGTTGAATTTAAATTTCGGGATATCGCATCGGCGGCGGATCGCAAAAAAATCCTCGGGATTTCCCAAAGATTAGATATTTTGATTTCCCCTAAAATTACGTTTTTAACTGAAAAACGCAGCAAAAACTACAAGTTGCACAATCAAGAAGTAATTTACGAATTATCATGCATATTAGCTATTTACAACTGTACACAAACTGATATAATGATATCTAAACGAATGAGAATGCCGCTATCGCTGGATTATCCTCTCCAAACAGATTTGCGATAAGATTAAATTACAATATCACGGGGCCCGTATTATTAACATGTGCATAGATGAACAATTGGTCTTAAAAGAAGTGTTTACTGTATTTATTTTAAAATGAAACTTTGTTTCAGGCTACACCCTTCAGCTGAATAAAACCTCATACGAATCGTTTTACACTCCGTTGGTTTGCTTCCATGCCATCAGATGCTGATTACTACTGCGATCATTATCTTTATCTGTCATGAGCAGCATAAACCTAATATGTAAAACGTGCAAAATCTGTCAATATTTCGTCATCTTTTTCGTTAAGTTTACGTAATAACCCAAATATAAGTACACGCCGATAACGTACAACATTGTTCCCCTAAAGTTTTCCCAAAATCCAATAAGCCAGGCAATTGAATACAAATGCCGGGAACGATGAAAATTCAATGTGCTGCCTTACGTAAGGGTGGCGCGAGCCTCCGATCCTCCGAATATTTTACTCGCCACTTAACTTACTTTACTCCTTGGTTAATATAATTTTACTCGTCATTTTATTTACTTAGCTGGTTAATTTACACTTTGGAAGCTGAACTTGAGTCAAGTAATAAAATAAAATGGAAAATGTAGGGTTTCATCGAACCATTTCATACAGAATTGTTTTAAGCCTAAAACTCTAAAACTAGACTGGAAGATAGATAATTAACTTGGGTTCGTACACTTCGTAGCTATTATACGTCGAGCCGTAGCCGAATGAATTTATTTCCTTGTGAACAGAACAGTATATAGTCAATAAGAAAAACTCAATAGTGACGATTATTTCTAAAATATTTTCAATAGCACAAGTTATATGAAATCCCTCATCAGGCCAGATTTTAGCTAAAGTTACTCTTATGAACCTAAAAACCTTTTAAACTTTCTTAATTTTCACTCATAACTATTAGAGAACCCGGGACTAATTACTCGTTTTTTCAGCGTAATAAATCCCAGGTGCTATAATAGTTAAAATTACTAATTTTTTACACCCAGATGGGTGTAAAAAATTAGTACCTCGGCCTGGCTGTTTAAATAACATTTCACTAAGTACTTTTTATGGATAAAATATTATCTCCTCAATCGATACTTGACATGTTTTCAACCGACTTCAAAAAAGGAGGAGGTTCTCAAATTCGGGTGTTTGTATGTTTGTTACGCGAGAACTCCGCCGGGGGCCGAATTTCAAAATTCTTTTTTAGTTCTAATACTCCCGAGGTGGTCCCCTTGACACCAAGTCAGGATCTGATGATGGAATCCTAGAGAAATCGAGGGCAACCTTCGAATTTTAAAGCACACCAATAGCGATTTTGGCATTTTTAACACCAATTCAAGTATTTAATTTCAGAAAGTATCATTTGGTGAACTGGACCTGATGATGAAGACCGTAGGTACCGGTACTCTGTTATAAAATAATATAACTATGCCGTGTTTGAGCTTAATGGAATCGTTTTCAGATGCACTTTGGCTACAAATCACTAAAAAAAATCTATGAGAAAATGTTTTAAACAAAAAATGGAATCAATTTCAAAAACCTTGAAAATAATTTTCTACTACTTTGAAGTCGGTGCCGCAGCACGAGAAAGCAGGAGTGATTAAAGCCAAATACATATGTAGGTGAGGTAGACGACTATAGTTCTACTCCTGCTGGCTCGTGCTGAGGCACCGACTTTAAACTAGTAGAAAATTATTTTCAAATTTTTTGAAGTCGGTTCCATTTTTTGTTAAAAATTTTACGAAATGAATTTGTTGGTTCCCTATTCAGGAAAATTCAATAAATAAAGAACTGGATACTCTCGTGTTAGTCTACCTATCCGTTAGAAAAATCTGGAGCCGAGAAGGACATGCAATGCATTTATTGAATTTTTTGAAGTCAAGAAAAACCAAATAAAGCTTTATTATGTTCGGGAATCCCATATCACACGTGTTTGTAACGATAGTGAAACTTTGTAGCATGTGAGGATCGTTTATGCTATCGATAATCTAAATACAGATAGGAAGTTGCTACAATGCCTCAATTTTGTGAAAGTTATGGTAGAGTAGAGACGTGGGTACGACCTGCAGCGACCCAAAATACAGTGCACTTTAAATTATTTTTTCACTCATAATAGTAAGTTTTGACTGTATTTGGTTAGGAATTATTGTTTGTGAAAAATGATATCAAAATTACACAGATCAAAAATATAGACCTCTACATAAAATCCGACGCGTTGAAGTCTTTTAAAGGGGACTTTGTTTTATATTAAGTGACCTCAAGCTAACAGCAACTGCTCTCTATTTGCAACCTCTGAATACAGAATATAATGACAGTAGGTATAATAAGAAAAAGAGACGACAGTCACCCTGACGTGAACGCAGTCACCCTTAAAAAAAAATCCCAAATAGATCGAAACTAGTCAGGCCTTTCCTGATTTATAATCGAGAGTTAAACCGTTTGATTCTGCAATTTAATATGACAATCTATTTATTGACAAATTCAGAAAAAAATTACACATCCAATTCAAGCACAGGGTGCTCGTAAAAGATGGTGAATTCGAAACTGTGTCGTAGCATAAAACAACTCACATGGTTTGTGGCATGTAGTGGATTAAAAGCCAAAATATCACTCAATTTATTTCTATGACACGAAAACGCTAATATCCAGATTGCTTAAAACTTCGTTCAAATTGAGCCCAAAAGTATTGCAAAGAGTCAGGACCTTACAGGATAGGGTAGGTAGGTTGTGTCAGTAAATGAACTTGGTGGTAGGTTACTCTATACCAGCTACACTGTACTATCTACATGTACTGGCATAGTCTGCAGATAGAACAGAACGAAGGTTGCTACAGCACACGGCCCAGGTGCAGCGGTGACAGGTGTACCACCCCACTGCTAGCGAGATTGCGGCCAATATTTACGCAGATGTCGCCGGCACCGCCTGCCGTTACGTAACACGGCGGGCCGTGCCCGGCAGCCGCAAGGACGACGTCTGGACCCGCCGGGAGCCACTCACAACCCAAACATCATAACCGAACTTAATCAATTAACCTAAAATAAACTAAACTTTTTTTTCGATTAATAAACTACAGAGGGTGATTTAAGTAATTAAAAACTAAAGCAGACCCTCAAGCCGCTGTGGTAATTACGAGGGGTGGTTGCGGATAAAACACACGCGACGTATTCCAGGTTTGAGGAGTGTGGAAAGCCGATCGTTGAAAACTCTAACAGTAGTCGCGACACTGAAACAGCTGACCGGGTTAAGTTCGGAGGTGACAGCGCCTCGCGCCGCCGCCTCAACTCTTCAGCCTGAACGATGGTAATCCTCTTATACTATCAGTTCCGATGTCACGTTATGCCGTTTAAAAAATATTAAAGATTCGATGGGGTTGTGTAAAGTTGTTAACTTGGTGGTACTTACCGGCCGCGATCGTAAGCCACCACCAGCAGCAGGCGGCCACGAGCGCCCGAGCGCCGGCCATCTTAGCGGTGGCGCATGACACGTGCGCTCTCGCCGGCCGTCCCGGCGGACTGAGCGGTCGCCGGTCGCCCCGCGCGATCGATGCAAGCGCCTCCACGCACCCTCCGGGCCCGCCCCCGCGGCCCGCGCCGCCGCCCGCACACACCCCGCGGCCATTTCCCGAGTTTCCTCGAGAGCGCGCGCGCTGCCCTCTTTTCCGGCAGATCGCTGACCGCCCCTAATTGATTGGCCCACACATTTGCCGAACGCATTTTAGGTCAGTTCCGCAGAGCCTCTGCGCAACGATCCGGCATCCTATCTTGTCGCATGTCACCTCGAGGACCTAGAAATTTGATCAGCTCCAGTAGGTAAATTCACGAGAGCTGGCACAAAACAAATGGCAATTGAACAAAAGTAGGTAATATCACTTGTCACTATGTGAGTGTCATTCTTATACAGGGGCCTCCTATTACTATATAAAAAAGAACATAGTACTTCATCGATATCCAAAAAAATAAAATTAATTACGTATAATCTGCAAATTTCAAAGCAAATAAGTAGTATGGCTGAAACGAACATTTGGCGGTTCAGTACAGATATTTTACCACCATGAAGTTTTTATTTTGTAGTATTACAATACATATAAATATTTTCTAATGTTTTTTTACATTGCATTTGGGTGGTTATGGGACGAGAAATACGATCGATTCTTATTTATTTAATAAAGTTAATTATTTTCAATTCATTCAATTAATTCGTGTCAGATCTTGTGAATCAATGAGTATGTAGGTTACCTTTACGAAAAGTATATTCAAGTTTTTTCTACTTCAAAGCGATCATACATTATAACGCACTAAGAACGCAAATTGCCTTCGATCATCAATACGTACCATCAAAGCAAATTGCATATAAACTCTTTACCTACGAACGAGCAGTCAACAATGTTTTTACTGTACTTTCATTCAGGATTCACAACTTTTAAAAGCGTTTCATTAAGAGCACCGCGAATCATATAGGTTCCTTACTCAATCTTTATAGCGCTGTAAAGTTATTGCACAACATTAAAAAACAATGTAATTAATTAATGAATTAATGACATAGTAATAATTGATAATGATCATTTAGCCTGCAAAAACGACAAAAGGTCGCCTACTGTATATGATGTGAAATTTGACTACTTGGTAGAGCGTAAATTTAGAGCATTTTCTACATAACTAAGTATAGTGCTTGCTGGCTCATACTAGGTACTTATCCTATCTAGGATCCTTTATAGGATGCGTATCTACGGAGACGAAATTTAAAGATATCTTACATCTTTAAACGAGCAATTCTTGTATAAGGTATTTATTTCGACGATATCCAAAACGGCTCTAAAGATTTCGATGAAATTTACTATGTAGGGGTTTTCGGTGGCATCATCATTATCCCAGCTTATACCTATACGTCCCACCGCTGGTCACAGCCCTCTTCTCAGAATGAGAGGGCTTAGGCCGTAGTTCCCACGCGGGCCCAGTGCGGATTGGGAACTTCACACACACCATTTTATTGCTTCGCAGGCAAAGAAAACAAAAAGAGAAAAGCTTTCGCCTAATTCGAGCTTTTTCTCGAATCGAGTGAGAGGCTCTACCGACACTGGATATTCATACTACAAAATTTTACGGAACCTTTGGCGCGAGAGTCTGACTCGCACTTAGCCGGTTCTTTTTAATTTTTATCGTAGTTTTATTTAGTCGGTTTATTTTGTTTTATTTGTTACCTTGTACCACCAGCCAAATAAGTTGTCAATCAATTTTTAAACAAGTTCCTATCAAATAAAGATGTATGTCGCTAAAGTCGAAACTTCAAGTTTACAGACACGTCTATTAGTATTAATTGTTTTATGACATGCAGACAATTATAAACTTTAGGGTGGTAGACTACATATTTGGCTGATGGTACATCCTACTATATATTATTATTATAAATGTGAAAGTTTGTGACTGAGTGAGTGAGTATGTTTGATACTTCTTCACGCTGAAACGGCTGGACGGATTTGGATGAAATTTGGCAAAAAGTTAATTTATAACCTGGATTAAAACATAGAATACTTTTTATCCCGATATTACCACGGGATAGGGATAAAATCTCGAAATAACAACAGCTGGGCTTAGTGTCATGAAATTTGGCATGGTTGTTATAATATAACGTCAATGAAAACCACGATGTAATTTTAGGGGATTCCCACGAGAATTTAATAAAATTCTGGAATTTCAATTCAACTGCTGTATCTAATGATTTACGCGTGCGAAGCCGCGGTTAAACGCTAGTAATTTAATATGTCTAAGGGCCTACGCTAGCTGACGCGGCTTTCACGGAGCGGGTGGAGGACTATTGGAAAATAGTATGAGAAGAGCAGCGCTAACTGCACCCGTCGCGTGCGTCGGATTTTACCTCCAACCGCGCCCGCAAGCGTGTACCCGCGAACTGTACCCGCACCAGCAGGGCTACTCCGAAACTCGAAACTCGAAGTTCGTGTCGTGTGGTCCCTCTGACACTTATACTATTTAATACAAGAGCGAGAGGGATGGTACGATACAAACTTCGAGTTTCGAGTTTCGGAGTAGCCCTGCAGACCCTATACTCGAACTTCTTATCTTGCCGTCCCGCTAACGCTAATATTATTTAATACGAGAGTGAGAAGGACGATACGATACCAACATCGATTTTCGTAGTAGATCCTCAGCTAGCGTAGGCCCTAAATATTATGTAGCAGTCAGTGGCGTAGCGTCGTATCGTAACCACTGAATTTTTCCATCGGGTTACCTAAATTATTTTCATACTTTCAGTGATTTGATGACAGTATATAAGCTCGCGTATACGCGTATACCTACGTGAGTTATAGTAGGTGGGCATTTCTATCCACCGTTGTACCCAGAGTTCATCTCTCCGATTTCAACAAATATCCAGTTGTGTCCCCAAAATATTGTATGAATGTGTCCGTTTTGTTACGAAAAATATTAAGAAAAATTCGTAACAAAACACACCCATACAATATTTAGGGGACAAATCTGGAGACCCTATTTTTCCAGCTTGGAATCATGGACTGAGTCTACCTCCCAAATTTTGTTAAAATCGGAGAGATGAACTCAGGATACAACGGTAGATAGAATGCCCAGGTACTCAGAGGACGTGCATTTGAAGACATACCTATCTCTCGCTTCTCTCACTTTCCATGTTAACAAATGAGAAGAGATGTCATGGGAGTTTTGTACTCAGTTTCACATCTATGTATATGTGAAGCTGGTTACTACCATTTCTAGCCTAGCGGCTAGAAACAGCTTATTTGGGTTATTACCATTTCTAGCAATAATGAAAAATTACCATGATGACTATAATTTATTATATGATTAATTTAACATGAGCTTTTCAGTGAAGGAAAACACCAGAAAGAAGCCTGCAATCTCCTGCGAAGCAGTTCTATGTTGTATGTGAACACTATATACAGACCAAACGCTTGCAGTCTGACTGGAAACTTGCGCCCAGCAGTGGGATAAACATTGTACCATCAGCCAAATAAGTGGTCTACCAATTTTTAAACAAGTTACTATCAAATTAATATGGCTTTAAAAGTCGACAGACACGGCTTTTGGCATTATTGTTTTATGACATGCAAACTATTATCAACTTTGGAGTGGTAGACCATTTTGGCTGATGGTTATCTACTTATATAGTCTGGAGATAAGACAAGACGATTTATAGTTTCGCCATGTCTGTCTGTCTGTCTGTCCGTCCGTCCGCGGCTTTGCTCAGGGACTATCAATGCTAGAAAGCTGTAATTTTGCACGAATATATAGTAAACTGCGCCGACAAAATGGTACAATAAAAAATTCAAAAAAAATATATTTTAGAGTACCTCCCATAGATGTAAAGAGGGGGTGTTTTTTTTTCTCATCCAACTTTGTAGTGTGGTATTGTTGAATAGGTCTTTTAAAACCATTAGGGTTTTGCTAAGACGATTTTTCGATTCAGTGATATGTTTGCGAAATATTCAACTCTAAAGTGCAAGTTTTCGTGAAACTCGAGCGTCCCGTCCCCCCCGTCTTAAATCTAAACCGGTGGGTGGAAAAAATTTAAAAAATTCAGGATGGTAGTAAGTATATCAAACTTACAAGGAAAACTATAACAGTTAAGTTTTCTTGAGAATTACTTATTAGTAGTTTAAGAGTAAACAGCAGCCTAAGGTATAAAATATATGTAAACTTGGAATATTCCGTACAAAATACGAAATTCTTAGAAAAATATTACCTACTACTTATTTTTTTCATAATGGCTACGGAACCCTCTTTCGGGCGTGTCCGACACGCTCTTGGCCGGTTTTTTACATAAAACTGTCAGTGATTGACCCCTATCTCACCTGATTGAATCAGGCGTAATACTTTGCGGAGGTCCTTATCAATTAACTTTACACAATAACCTACTTTGCTTACCCGAGACCTTACGATAGCTAACGTCTATGCAACCAATGTGTGTTCATGCAGCTCCTCCACCTTCACACTATAAGAACACACACAAATGACACAAACCCAATTATTACCAGCATCAAAATACGCTGACGCGTTTCGAACTTAACCAAAGTTCATTCCCAGAACAACACAAACGTTCACCATACTATCAGATCAGATGTTAGATTGGGTCAAGGACTGCATGGGATGGTTGTAATTGTGTTTGCTTGTCATTATATTTTATGTATACTTACCTATTAAAACAGATTTTTTATTGTAGGTACCTACTTAAAAACGCGTTTCAGAGATGCGAGCCCGGGATTCAACCCACTATCCCCAGCTTAAAAATCCATAAGCCAAACCACTAGGCCACCACAGCTCATTTTATGTGTGAAATTAAATTTGAAATTTATCACGAGCTTTACGGTGATGGAAAACATCGTGCGGAAATCTGCACAAACCTGCGAAGTGTGTGAAGTTCTCAATCCGCTCTGGACCCCGCGTCAGAACTACGGCCTAAGCCCTCTCATTCTAAGAGGCCTGTGCTCAACAGTGGGAAGTTATTTATTTATTTATCTATTTACATGCAACATGACGGTCGACAGCATAGCGTTTCATTACATTAGATACTTACTTAAAAAATAATATATACTTACTAAAAAAACTCACTCATACTGCGTTCATAAGTTGGGATGATGATGATGATGACGATGATGACTCCAGGGCTACTACGAAACTCAAAGTTCGTATCGTACCGTCCCTCTCACTCTCGTATTAAACAGTATAAGTGTCAGAGGGACCGCACGACACGAACTTCGAGTTTCGAGTTTCTATAGCCCCTGTTGTTTTTGTTTACCAGTTCAGAGTGCTGGTGGGGCTGCCTCAGTGCTGCAGCGCATCAGGGATGTTTGCGGAGGCTCGGATGGACTGCTTCTAAGCCACGATGCGCCAGAAGTTAAATGCGCCCCCGGCCCACAGAGTTAGCTTTATCAACAGCAATAGCATCATGAGCATGATTTCAGACAGACTATGATTCTATGATGATTGACATACACTATTATTATATTTCGAAAATAAAAATTGGCAAAAAAAAACTTGGAAACATTATAGAGGGGGTAGGTAACCTACCTCGCACTTATTTAATTACTCAAACATTTTATTTTAATTTTTCACAAACAATCTTAGTTACCGTTCATTTCTTTTTGCCGGTCGCATAGGCGTATATAGAGGGGGGGCCGGGTGGGCCGCGCCCACCTCAGTATTGTCTAGTGCCCATCCCAGGATTTTGCGCTACTGATTCTAAATTCTATAATAATTCTTTCTTCACACAAAAATCTAGGCCACCCCCTCCTGGAAAATAATAACCCTAGATATGCCAATGGCCGGTTGATTCGAAATACAGTATTTTTTGAGCTTTGTTTTTACCGCGAAAAGCTGGCCAGTTCGAAAAAGTTGTAAAGAGGTTATGAACCCTGTAAAACCAGAGTAAGTTTTTGAAATGCTAATTTAACCATGGATCCCATTATTTATCCAATAAAAACGTCAAAAGACAGAGATATACCTACAATTTTATTTCATTCATTTGGCGATCGGCGATAGAAAGGCCACTCTTCCAACATCTTCGGAATTCATAAGGAGTGACTCCTTTACAAGGTTTTTTTTTACATAAACTTGATCCAATGGCAGAATGGCGACCAGAAAATTGAATTTGGTTAAATATGAAATTATGCCTTTGGCTCACTGACACTGACAATTCATGACAGTTGACATTGACATGACAATGACAGGCGGACTGATGGACGGACGGCCGCAAAACATAATTTTTTCAAGTCAAAATAGATAAAAAATATATTTCTTCCATTGTAAATGGCTGTATTGGCGTTTCGTAAATGAGTTGTGTGAATGCCTTGCTTTTTCATGCAGTAATTACGTCAAATTGTTTTGTATTAAAAAGTTTAAAAACATAAACAAATGAAATTCAAGCGCGGATATTACGACGTTTTTGTACGGACTTGTGCCAAGAGCCCGTCCAAGATAGCAGTGCGGTTGTACGAGAATGGTGCTTACAAGAAATACACGTACTCGGAGCTGTACGGGGTCTGCGAGTATATCTCGCAGAACATCCAACAGCTCAATAGCAGCAAGGGTGTGATTGGACTCGTATCCGAAAGAAATATCATTATACCATGCGTTATAGCGGCGTAAGTAACAATCTGCCATTGTTAACAACCATCAAAAAGTTGGAAAACCCCCGACTTTGTCACTTCAAAGTTCAATATCTCAAAAACGGCTGAATCGATTTTGATATAACATGTCTAAGAACCATCGCTAGAAAACCTGCTGTCAATTTAAAAAAAACGCATTTAAATCGGACCACCCATTTAAGAGCTACGGTGCCACAGACAGACAGACACACACACACGCATAGTGGTCAAACTTATAACACCCCTTTTTTTGCGTTGGGGTTAAAAATGAACATTAAGTCAGACAGCTTGCCCTATCTATTCAAAGAACAATAATTAAGAAAATATATATATAACCTAAGTAGCTGTTTTTTTAACAAATAAATAGATGTTTCCATAGATGGGTCAATCATCTTTTTTACCGACACTAATTTGCCCGCAACATTTTTCAAACAATTGCAGATTTTTGTAAGTAAACATGTTTTTTCTATAATTTAATAGATGGTGTACATGAATACATGCCGTCCTACGTAAGTTCAAACTATTAAACCGTGAAATATCTTGTTGGAAGTACGATTTAATGGTAACGCCAGAGACAATTTTGGTAACGCAGGAGACGCCCAAAGTGTCGGTAAAATAGTTGATTGGCCCAGATCGACTACTGTGAATTACAATGAAACAGAGTTTGTTACAGTGTCACAACCAAGCATAACAGTTTGATATTTACCATTGTTACAGGGCTCACAAATGTTGTACAACCTTCATGTTTCTGCACCCTGCGCAGGACATAGAGAGTGTAGCTGATGATATAAAATTCAAAATTATTATCACCATTACCAATGCCGAAAGCAGCGCTACCTCAGAGCTATTTGGTAAAAAACCAGAGAAGACTGTCAAAGTATTTGATTTGGTTCTGGATTTCTTTAGTCTTGAGCACAATCAACAAAACAAAAAACATGTCCAAGAACACTCCTTCATTGCACAAACATCAGGGAGCACAGGAGAACCCAAACACATACAAGTTCCTGTACAGTGCATTCAGCCCAATGTGGATGATCTCACCAAAATGTTTAATATCACTTCAGATGACATCATATACTTCTCTACGCCCCTCACATTTGACCCTTCTATGGTTGAAATACTCCTTGCTTGCATGAATGGTGCCTCACTTCTAATAGCACCTGATAAAGCAGATATCTTATTCCCAGAAAACAGGGATAACTCCATTACTTTCTGGCAAACTACACCCTCGAGGTTCTTTCAATATTCAAATGCAGATATCAAAAATAAGATCCTGAGTGCAAATTCTACTTTAAAAGTACTTGCACTTGGAGGAGAACCACTGAACGGAATAAGAAGATTGAAGGAATTAAAAGAATGGGAAAATAAAACTAGGATATTCACGTTGTATGGAGTAACTGAAATGTCTTGCTGGGCTTGTGTCGCTGAACTAGATCTTGATAAGATTCTCAGTGACAAAGAGGTTCCATTAGGAAACTGTCTCTCAGAAACACAGGTTGTTGTAGAACCAAGTAATGAGAACAAAAACACTGGTAAAATAATATTAGGTCAGTCCTACATGATATATTGTCACTTAGTTTTTATGTAATTTGATGAAATATTTCACCTTTATTTAACTTGAATTTTTACTTTACAGTGAGTAAAACGAGGCAGTGCATTATATTAAATAACTCAAAAAGCAATGTAGAAGAAAATTCATTGAAATTTGTTGACACTGGAGATTTGGCTGAAGTGAAAAACGGCACAATATACTATAGAGGTCGTAAAGATGACATCATTAAAAGATTTGGTCACAAAGTAAACTTACAAGCAATAGAGTCTACAATCATGTTGTGCCCCAGAGTGAAAACTTGTTCTTGTGTCTGGCTGCCGAAACCTTTGTTGCTTGTTGTTTACTTCTCTTCAGAGACACTAAGCAGTCAGGAGTTGTCTGACTTCCTGAAATGTAAGCTTGAGGACAAACACTGGCCTGATAAAATCATCAGAGTTGACAACCTTCCAACAAACCCGCATGGAAAAATATCAAAAATGATTCTTTCTAAAATGTATGAAAGTAATTCCTTCACTCCTCAAACATACTGCTCTTTGAAAGCATCTTTCTTAAAAGAACTCAGAACCACAATCAACAAAAACTTCACTTATGATGAAATCAAAGACAAAGACTTCTTTGCCATTGGAGGCACATCTTTCCTAGCTGTTACACTGTGCAATAAACTGTCCTTTGTCTGTTCCAAGTTCAGTAAACTAATTCTACCTTACTTAATGTCCCAAAAACACACAATAGACGATATAATGGAGTTTGCTCAAAAAGAACTATGTAATGATGATTCTAAGCCCAAGAAAAGATTAAAACGCATCAGGTCAAGCAGGACCATTATAGCCAGCAAGAAGACTAGCTTGACCCGTACTAACCCTATGGATTTTATCATACTTTGGACCTATGACACTGGCAAATGTGTTGATGCTTCACCAACTTTATTCCTGACTGGGCAGTAAGACCTTAACTTACCTACTCAGTTTTCTGTCGAAATTACATGAACATATTTTATAGATAAATGTATATTTCAGCAATCTTTACGTGTCGGTCGGGAGCCACTCTGGTAATATCATAGTCGCCGACGCTGTAACTGGTACCTTGCAAGGGAAGATAACTTTGAAGGCACGCGTGGAAGCCTCTGTCTTATGTTACAACCCCGAGACAATGGCGGCGGTGGGCGTGGTCGGCGCCTACGACGGCACTATAGTCTGCTTCACGATGGAAAATGGGAACGAATTGTGGAGAACCAACATTGGATCTATGATAAAAAGCAAAGGCACTTGCTGCAACGGGCTCCTGTACATCGCCTCATATGACGGGCAGTTACGATGTATTGATATCACGGTACGTTGCTTTTGCTCTTCTTTAAATTGCAGGCGTTTATTTATTTTTTTATCAGTGCTGAATCATGCACGACGTGCGAGGTCATCAGCGCATACTTAGTGCCCAGAAGTAGTCTTAAACATCTTGAGATATTTATAACTAATGCTATGGCTATTTAAATTAAGAATAATATATGAAATAAATAAATCTCGGGGGACGATTAAAACCAGTTGATCGAGCCAATTACAGATACTAGATACTATACATACATGGAGATACATATACTTAGTATAATGTTGTAGAAAAA
This sequence comes from Choristoneura fumiferana, assembly GCF_025370935.1. Taxonomy (NCBI): domain Eukaryota; kingdom Metazoa; phylum Arthropoda; class Insecta; order Lepidoptera; family Tortricidae; genus Choristoneura; species Choristoneura fumiferana. The sequence goes on from NC_133473.1 coordinate 17,575,035, forward strand.
GATAAGAATAAAAAATGGATAGGCATCTCAATCTTTTTATCGCTGGCAGCACATTATTAAACAACAGTTGGTGTACAATATTGTTCTTATTCCCTTTAAATATATGTATATCAAATTAACTAATGATTACTTACGCTTACGCTTTGTCTTCATATTTGTAAATACGGATGGATAGATAGATGGGGGCAAACATTTATATTTTTTGTTGCTATGTAAGTACAAATTTACACAATTAGATGATAAAAATAATCACATAATTATGAGTAGGTAATACTCGACCGCTTGCAATAACAACAGCGCTTTGCTCACAAACCACTACAAAAGGTAACCCTAAATACGTGAGCGCAGAGTATATAATCGTGAACCGAATATTACTTTATCACCGATAGTTTTATTGAGGTGACTACCTAACCAGAGCGCTTTGTTAAAAACACAATGAGGGACAGTCTGGCAAATATTTATCCAGTGCCGCAACGCAATCGACTTATTCGCCTTCCTAGGCTTGCATATGTTTGCTATGCATCATCAGTTACTATAATGTAACATTTTTTATCTTTTTAAAGCACGCCGAAATGCCGTGAATCTAGTACTTTTTATAATTTCCAAGAACTAAAGAAGTAGGGCAGAAGTCCTGCATTTAATTCAGATAGTTAAATAACCCCGCGCCTTGCCTTCCTGGGGGGTCTAAAAAATTCATGAAGCCCGACGGGGCTTGCGCAAAACAAATAATTAGGTGGCAATCTCTCCATTTGGGTTTAAATTGGCTAAAAACAAAGGAAACTTGAAGTTTGTGCCAATCTATAAATGGTATTGGTAGATACTACTTAACTTTCCGCATTGTAAGGCAGCCACTTAGGCACTGAGTACCTACCTGACTACTGTATAATTGCTTCGCTGACCGTTAAACATCGCGCCAAATGCGGCTATTCGAAGCGAGCTGATTCTCGAACAAAATTACTTACCGATTACAAGCTATCTTAAAGTTAATTAGGAATATTTCGACAAGCAGTTGAGTTAATTTGATTGAAAAGCCTATAAATAAATAAACATTACAACAGTGCAATTGTCGAAAAAAACAGGTTTGTACCTTATTAAAGGCACTTCACATTTTTCAGTTCTCTTTCCCCAAAACTATACTTTTTTCCGTTTCAAACGAAACTTACTCTCGCTCGTTCTCTGCTCTTGCCTCTCCTCGATTATGGTGATATTGCTTTTGTTGACCTAAGAGAGGAGTTGCTTGACAAGCTGGAACGTTTGCAGAATGTGTGTATCAGGTACATTTATGGTCTACGTAAGTATGATCATGTCTCCCAATTCCGCAAACAGCTTCATTGGCTACCTATTCGTCATCGCAGAGACATTCATACCCTTTGTCTTCTTTATAATGTCCTGTTTAACCCTGCTTCTCCTTCTTACCTGTCTGAAAGATTTAGCTACTTAGCCACTGGAAGTGGACACCGTTTGCGGTCGAGTTCCAAACTTACACTTGCCTTCCCGCCTAACAACGCGCGCTCTTATGCTAAATCTTTCACTTTCCATTCAGTCAAGCTGTGGAACGATCTACCCTTGTTTCTAAGGGAATCTCCGTCTGTGGCCTCGTTCAGGGAGAGTTTAAAGAAATTATGGCTGGACACTGACACCTGAGATGAGACTGTTTCGCTTTTGTAATTGTTTGTTATATTTCTTTTGTTTTATGTTAGTTTTAATGTGAATAATGTTGTATTTATTTTATCTCTTTTGAGTATTTCTGTTTTGTCTCTTTACCGCACGTAATTTTCCGCTTATCCTCTATATAACCAAATGTTTTTTCCTAACTAGGTTAGCTGGAAGAGATCCCTTTTTAGGGATAAGCTCGCCTTTGTTCTCCTCTCTGTGTATTTGTATTTTTTTTTTTTTATGTGCAATAAAGAGTTTACATACATACATACTATACCCGCACGAAGCCGAAACCCGCCGCTAGTAGGTAATGTATCACGTCATATGTATGTAAAACTGATGGTGAAACTCGAAGCTCGCATTAAACTCCGATGCGTAGTTTAAAAGAGCTAAGCATACATACAGACAAACATTAATAGGAAGTATGCAACTTTATTTTATACTATGTAAAGATAAAGAAGAGACATAGATGTGAAGTGAAAGTAACCCTCTGTAAACTATTCACACTCAAACCGCTGAACCGATTAAGACGAAATTCGGTATATGGAGGTAATATGACATGCTGGGAAGGACATATAGGATAATTTTATCCCGGGGAACTGCGATGATCCCGTGGGTTAGCGATAAACGCATTCTTGACTGACGAAGTTGCAGGCAACAGCACAGAATAACTAATAGTAGGTACTAGCAACAGCTAGTAGACGTAACGTGTGTATTAGACTAATAGGGTGACACTCTTTCTCGGCCCGGATAATACCGGTTTTTAGTGTACACGCCCATAGAAACTGGCATGATCTTCTATGGGCGTGTACACAAAAAACCGGTATTATCCGGGCCGAGAAATAGTGTCACCCTTTTGCCCCTGACGCAAGCAAGAGGCCACTACTAAGCCGCCGTGTTCACGCCTAATCTCCTTAATCATTAATTTGCAGACAGGCAACATAACCCAGACGATAATGGTCGCTGACCAAGCTATATCAGCAGACTTGGTCCTCGCTAAGAACCAGTTCGTGCTTCTGGGGACTCTGTCGGGCGTCTGCGCGTGTGTACACACGGAGACGAACAGCGTCGCGTGGCGAGGGACCCTCGGCAGCCCCGTGTTCGCGAGCCCGGCGCTATACGACGGCGACAAGTACGTGGTGTTTGCGGAAGTCGGCGGGGAGATACACTGTCGCACCGTGGAGAAGGGTATCAAGGTGAGAACGCCGGTTTATTGTTTCCACCATGGAACCTTTTCAAAGGAAGAGTCATTACGATTTTCCTTGTTAATTATTTTTTCCTTTCCTTGTTAATTAACATTTGCGATGTCACTATGACGTTTACAGTGAAATGGTTCCATGGTGGCTCATGAATTAAAGTCCTTGACCGTACCTTGATACATTAATTTATTCTTAGGCTACGCATCCAACAGAACTGTACGAAAAAAAACCACCAATAGAATTAATATGGTGATTTCTTTCCTAGACCGGCAGGGCTAGTATATGTGTGCAGCTTTATGGTAGCGTTTTGTTACGTACTGTACGAGTTAACGGAATCTCTCATTCGATACACCACTATAATGAAGTGCTCTCTTAATTCACTTTTACCACCTTTTACGTTTTGTCACAGGGCGGCCACGCCATACAAAATACGCGTTCTTGAATCTACATAGGCACGACGACGTCTGTACACGCGTCAATGTGTGCGTAAGACACACAGGGCTGACTATCGCAAAACCCTAGTACTATAGGGTATATATTGGTCTATTGATAGGAGAGAATTAACAAATCAATTTTACAAATACCTACCTACTAATATAAGACGTCTATTTATACATTATAGGTACACACTTTTAAACCTAGGTATTGGTTTTTTCCTCAGTTACCTAATACCTAAGTACATTGTACATGTTGCTAATTAAAGTTGGTTAGGTACCTTACCTACCTTTTTTCGTCCTTCGGAAATCGAAAGAAACTCCTTTTCTTATCTTTGGCTGTTGACAAACACCCATACAATGCACAGTAAGTATATCACCATTTCGCAAAGTTATTGCTCCCGAACTTAGTGCCGTGCGACGGTGCGACCGACATACATCGCGTCGCGCACCCGTCTGCTTTCCTGCGGTTTTCCTGCAATCTGCGCTTGAGGGGTGGGGTAACTCGAACCGGTGCGGGGCGGAGCGTGGCCATTCTGTACGTCAGTACTATTATATATTCTGTGGTTTTGTTCACTAACTACGCCATGACATGTACCGGTGAATAACCCAGTTAAGTTTGAAGCTGCCTCTCATTAGCTACAGGTAGGATTCGATTTGTAGCATTCGAACATGGCGGAAGTAGACAATATCTAATTTTTCTATTTCTGTTTCTTTGGCTAGTTCAAGTATAATTTTGATAGTGTTTTATGCGGCAATTAACCTTAACAGTTAACAGTGATCACAAAATTCAATATTGCTCTCGTGTCTGGCATTTTTTAATGCGCAAGTTGTCTCCACGTGGTTTCTGGAATTTTACTATCAAGTTGCAAAAACTACAATCACCGTACAACGTCCCTCTCAAAGAGAGTTTACCTTGACACTGGCGAAATTGTCCTATTAATTAGGACAGAAAAGCCATATCTTAAAAGAGAAGAAGAAGAAGCTTCAGGTAAAGAGCTCTATACCTTACCAATGTGTAGGGTTGCCATCCGACCCATCCGTCCCGTATATACGGGACTGTCACCGTAATTGATCAGCCCGTCCCGTATTACTACATGTCCCGTTTTTGTCCCGTATTTCGACAAAATGGACCGGGCGCGCAGCCTTACTTACTAAGTAGAAATTTGATGTTTAAAGATGTTTAATTGTGAACTAAATTTCTAATAAAAATAATGATTAGCAACACCTATGGTTGAGATCAGATGGTATCTGTTAGGAAACAAATTGTTTGTCTCTCACTACTTATGGTATAGTTGGAAATGGAAAGCGTATCTCTATTATCGGTTTACGAGTTTTGGGCATCGAAAGAGAAATTGTCCCGTATTGGTTCCCAGAAGTTATGGAACCCTAGCTATGTGTAATAGTAAATTCGTTATTTGATAATGATAAGAAGCACATCACGCCACCCACCATCTAAATAGGCGATCTATTATATACATAAGCTGTTGCTTATGCCTAGTTTTAAATGGATTATTTTAGTAGGCATCTAAACCCACCTAAGACCTAGAGTAACAGAATGTTTTTTATTGAATTCAGGCGTATGTGCCAACCAAAAAAAAAACAATAAGTAGCCATGACGTTATAATAAAAATAGATTTTATGATTTCCCAGTACAACACCATGTTCTCGTTTTACTGCTGACCAGCGTGTCATCACAAGTAGGTACGCATGAGTAATAAAATGTAAGCACGCGTTAAATGCCCACCTGCTGAGATCACCTGAATACGGATCATGGCTGCGATTGTTTTACGACCTCAATTGCTACCTACCAACACAGAGCAAGACAGAAGTATGATAAGTATTATGGGGTAGAGCCAGTCGCGTAACGTGGGTATCAGCCCGCCCGGGGCGGAAGAAAATTTTGCCGCCCTCTTGTTTAGGTTCAGTTACTTAGGTTAGAACTATACCATAAGGGACTCTCCGATTTCATCATAGTACGATTAGGTAGATATTATTATTATTATTATTAGCCTATTCTGTCCCACTGCTGAGCAAAGGCCTCCCCCCAATACTTCCACTGCTCTCTGTCCCCTGCATACAAGGGCATAGGTAGATATAGTAATGGAAAATAAAATGCTCATTCTAAACAGTCCGAATCGTGGTGCGCAAAAATTGTGAATTATATTATTATGTAAATATTATTCAGTATTTATTACGGAACTGCCTTGGCGCCTTTTGAGTTTTTGAGAGGCGCGGGAGGGGTGCAATCTCATCACTAGTGCAGGGCAGGCGGGTAGGTTGATATAAATAAAGTTTTGTCCACATTCGCATTATTTTAGCTTATCGTTTCTCTATAGGGTAGTTAGTTTGAACGATAATTGATCATGCAACACGCTGTACTCGGTTTGGCGTCCAAACTAAAGATACGATACTTGTTGGAGCTACAAATGCTAACTAAAATGATCAGTGTGAACAAGGCTTTAGTTGTGCTGCTGGTTGTAATATCCTACAAAGCATTTTAACAAAACAGCCGAGTCCAGAGTACTTGAGAGTTGAGAGTAATACAACTTTTTAAATCTTAATTTATTTTTGTTATTTGGTACTTTGTTGATTTCTTTCATTCTGTCTTTATTTTTATGCTTAAAAAATTAATTTGCTCTTGTAATTTATCTTGTATTAGTCATATCATATCATACATTTAAAGTAAATGTTGCCAGTTGAGATTCAAAGCGGAACTACGCTCATGTGATACAGGATATATTAATCTACATACGAGCTGCACTCGCATGAATAATTAAACTTCCTATTTAATTTAATGCTTGTTCCTATTTCAGATATGGAAATATCAAGGTGCTAGAGGAAATATCTTCTCATCACTCTACATAAAAGAAGTGGGGAAATTGAAGTGGCAAATGGTGTTTGGCTGTCATGACAGCATGGTTTACAGTATCAATATCAAAAATTTTCAGCCAAGCTTGCACTGGAAAACAGAGATGACATCACCAGTGTACTCCACTCCCTGCGGCTTAGGCAACAAGCTGGTTTTGGCCGCTTCCAATAATGGTAGAATGAATGTCATTGACACCGAAAATGGCATCACTATAGCAGAACATGTCCTTCCTGATGAAACATACTCGTCGCCCGCAGTCTATGGAGATTATGTGTTTATTGGATGTAGGAATGACCACTTGTATTGTCTAAAATATGTTCTCGACTTGTAAAAACATAGTTAACAAAACCATGAAGTACCTGAATAAAGTTAATTATTTTGTTATGACATTATTTTTAATTTGGTTAGAATTAAAACAATTATTTATATAATGTTACTTTATTCATGATCTTACACAGGACATAAGAGGTATAGTGAGCATTCACAATTTTGACATTACATTATTATGATATGGTTACAGGATCAAAACAATATAGCACAATGGAATGCATTCTGTCAATTGAAATAATCCTAGCACTTGTGCAGATCACTAGCGTTGTATCCTTAAATAATAAAAGCAATCTTAAAAATGAATAAAATGCTTTGTATAACAATCTTATATTTTTGAAAACATATTTGGTAAATAAAATATTGAAGATCTGGAACCACTTACAAGGGACAACTTGCACATATACTTCAATCTACTGCAAATACATCAAGCTCTTATAAATCTTTACCCAAAAAACCCTAATGAACATTATATTGCTGCCAGAGCAGTTCATAAACAAATACGATAGTTAACAAGCAATGTACACATACACAAGCTGCACCGTGGTGCTCACTGCTCCTCCTCACCGAGCTCCACCTTCACCTTGGAGAAGTCAAAGTCCTCGTCCGTGCCACGCTTGTAGATCTTGAGCACATCTAAGCAGGTTGTCTCAAAGTGAGAAGTAGCATCATAAGACTCCGATATAAAGATCTGGCTCTGACTGCCATCATCAGTAGGCTCATAATAGTCAGACACACAGACAAACTTCTGCCTGATAGATCCCAGCAGGTCCAGTCCAGGCTTGATTTCAGACTCAGGGTCGTTAGTCTCAACTGTTGTAGAAACCATTGCAATAAACCATCCCTTGGCAGCCACTTGGTGGGTGTATGACACCAAGGACACATAAATATCAGAATTCCTACCAACCTGCTTCTGGGGGATAATGATCTGGGTGGACAGAGCATCCTTCGTATTAGCTATGGGGTGATCTAACAGGCAAATGCAACGGATCACTTGGCCCTTCTTGCGGACCCGGTCAAGGACGTAGCTGGGGTCGCAGTACACCTGTTTGCACTTAGCAATCTCATTTCCAGAGCGCACACCTACAACTTTGCCTCCTTCACCTAGTACAATTTCATCGATTGGTTTGTCCAACATGTATGTACCTCCATAAATGGCAGAGAGACGGGCAAACCCTTGTGGTAGTTCACCTAAGCCATACATGGGGTAGAGGTACGGAGATTTGCCATACCGGGCTAGCGAGTCAGCGTACAGCTTGATGCGACGTATCGTGTGGATAGCCGGCTGCTGCAGGTAGTTATCATCCAAGTACAGGGCCAGGGCATGCCCAGTGAAATCTTGGGTGTTCTTGTCAAGGCCAAATTTGTCATATAGAGACTGCATGTTGGCCTGGCTGGGGTCGAAATCCTTCCAGGTCTTGGTGTCCTCTTCCTGGAAGTCCTGGACGTAGATGACGAAGTTGCGGAAACGCCTCTTCTCGAACATTCCCATCAGGTCAGACGCAAGTGCCTCCTTCTGGTCCACGGGCACTTTGGAAATCTTGCCCCCCTTGTACACGTAGCTTCCCTCCACGGACTTGAACTCCAAGTAGCGGGTGACGCCCGTGTGAATGAGCAGCTTCACTAAAAGACCATTTGCCATCAAGAATTTAGGTATCAAGTCCACATTCCAGTCGCGTCCTCGGCCGTAGGTTTCATCCGGCGCCGGTGCGTTGAACTTTGAGAACAATTCTTCTAACGGGGTAATTGACGCAGATTCACCACCGTAGTACTTGTTTCGATCAATGTGCAATACCTTCTTACCGGATACTGAAAGCATTCCACTAAGGATGCACTCCTTGAGGCCAGTGCCGAGTACGATAGCGTCATATTCTTCATCCATGGTGTATATTAGAAAACCGAATTTCCTCTTCTTGGTGTAAAATCACTGACCGGGAGGCGATAAATGTCAAAATGTCGGAACGAAAATGTCTGCCAATGATGACGTCGACGGGTTCATATCATAACCAACCCAACAACTCCAACTATGCCCACAAGAGGCATTTAGTCGAATTAAAGAAATATACAAAAGAAATGTGCACAAAAAACTTTAGCTCTAGTATTCATAAATTTAAAAATCTATTTTTGATTTCTTTACTTATTTGTTTTAAATGTTTGCGAATTTATTTAGATGACATATAATGAAGGTCACACAACCATTGGTTGTTGCTTGAAAAATGCCTCTTTCTGACACTTAAAAATCGCGTCGTTATGTTGGTAGCACTGAAATTTTGACACGCGATTAGTTTTGAGTGATGGACTAAAACACTTTTTTACCGATATCGATTAAATATTTTTTCATGACAAAATGAAAATCTACGAATTGTTAAGTTATTAAAAAATACATTTTACCATTTCTACCTTGTATAAAAATTTCAAAGCACAAATACATATAGGAAGTACAAAGAAAACTTTCAATTTACACATACATGATATTTACAGATCACTAAGGAAGAAATTGATTTCGTTAATACTGACACTTGAATTGGGGAAAATGATCATGATTTACGGTCAAGGATTAAAATTCATGAGCCACCATGGAACCATTTCACAGGAAACATCATAATGACATCGCATGAATTAACAATGAAAGTCGTAATAACTTTTCCTTTGAAAAGGTTTCATAGTGGCTCAGCAGGAATTAAAGTCCTTACCGTACCGTACATTTAATGGAAAATTTCGTGCTAATTCTAATCGTAGGTGTGACAAAAATGTGAAACAAAGTATCAAGATATTCTTCAGGTTTATTTATAATAAAATTTTGCCACCCCGCGCTCGGGGCGGGCCACCCCCCTCGCCTCCATTACACTACGCCACTATACTACAAATTGCGCGGCATAGGTAAAACTGTGTTAAATAAATGACTCAAATTGAATAAAAAAAGAATTTTTGAATTTCTTGAAGTTGATTCTGGATTTTCTTGATTAAGCTTTGTTAGAATATGTTGTTTTTTGCCAGATGCCTGCCTACATCTTTTTTTTTGTTTTAGTAACATCTGCAATCGGTACATTCAACCATAAGCAAATCTGTTACGTGTAGTATGGCGTTTGGAATGAGAAGTCTACTGACTGCTCTCTTCCTCATTAACAAAGTTTCACAGTTGACGGGGTTCTGAAGTTCAATCCGTAGCTGCGTCCAATATTTTGCGTCTCTTAAGACGGCATTCGTTAGTGTCACCCAAGGCCAATGCTTGTGCAAGCTCATTTATGTGTGTTGTTAGTCTTATTTTATATGATTTGCTACGAGAAGATAATTCTTCATTTATTGTGCCTACATCTTAAATATAATTGATTTTCTACGACCACTGCTCAATTATAATTTAAAGTAGATATTGCTCAAATATAAGTTATTTTATTAGAAGACCGGATGGCCAAGTGGTTAGAGAACCTCACTACAAAGCTCGAGGTCCCGGGTTCGGTTCCCGGCCGGGGCAGATATTTGTATGAATAATACGAATGTTTGTTCTCGAGTTTTGGATGTTTAATATGTATTTAGGTATGTATTTATATATATTTGTATTTGTATTATTTAGTTTGAGACTAGGTCAATGTTTATCCGTTGCCTAGTATCCATAGTACAAGCTTTGCTTAGTTTTGCACTAGTTCAATTGGTGTCAAGTGTCCCATGATTTTAAGTAAATTACTTTCTGTATATAACTAGAACACATTGAAACATTCAGAAAAGAAATGCAGGAGCTGGGAATCAAACCCGGATCTTCATCAATCCGGGATGTGTGCTGTACGGGATGCGTGAAATTCCCAATTGATGAAAACCCGGGTTCAATTTTTGGCTCTCAGATTTCTGTTCCATGTTTCAATGTGATCAAGCTACTGTAAATTTAAATAAAACTATAGGGTTTTATTTCACAGTAGATTTTTATCGATCTTGATGGCAACGCACTAGTCCTTGTCATCTGCGCGCAGCCGCCTGCCACTCGGAGCTCGCTGTCGTAGTCAGTTGCTTGGACTGTCAATGGGCTGATTCAACTTTTGCTTGTTTTCGAGTTTCGTTCCCTTGTGCATACCGTTGCACCGTGGCGAATATTAATGTATGATTTCGTATCCATTATCGTGACCAAAAAATGTATAAATCAAAGTCGGTTTACATTCGATTGCAGTGTTCAGTGCTTTCTTTCGTTCCTTTGAATGAAAATTAAAGTGATGTGTGAAATTGTAAACAGATGACTGGGAGCAGACCATATGTTTCGGTGCCCACGAGTAAATAACCCCGACCGTATCGAGAGCGGTGGGCCGTCTCGCCAAGCGCCACGGAGGCTACATTTTAACGAGAGGAAGGACAGAACCGACCTCATTTCAGATGAATAAAAATGTCAACAGAAGGAAGCGGAGAGACTCCACCGAGCGCTCCGAGCCTGCCCGGGGCGCCGGAGCAGACCTATCTGTTCCCGAAGGCGAAGGGACATTCGAGGTCCGTGAGCCATGGAGGCACGCCGATGCTGGCGGGTGCGCCGGCGCCGCGGCCGCTCAAGTCGGCGCTGCGGGGGCACCAGCGGGCCTTCTCGCAGGGGCAGATCGGCGACGGGCGCGCGGCCGGTGGCGCGGCCGGCAGCGCGCCCGGCCACAGCCGCGCCGGCAGCCGCACGGACTTCATCCTGCCGCCGGGCCACACGGGGCAGCGCGCGGCGCCGGCCGCGCGGACGTCGTCAGTGCGCGCGCACTCGCGGCAGGCGTCGCGCTCGGACTCCATCTACACGCTGCGACGCGCGTCCGTGGTGAGCCCGTGGCGGCGCGCGCTGTTCTGGATGCTGCGGCGGCGCGCACCCACCACCGACTTGCGCCACCTCACCGTAGTGCCCAACCACCTTGTGCCCGATAAAACGCCTCCCAAGGAGCACCCCAATGGGCAGCGATGTGACAACAAAATAAGGACTACTAAATACACTCTCTTGTCGTTCCTGCCCAAAAACTTATTTGAACAGTTCCACCGGATTGCCAATGTGTACTTCATATTCATAGTGCTTTTGAATTGGGTGCCCCAACTGAATGCGTTCGGCAAGGAGGTTGCCATGTTCCCCGTAGTATTTGTGCTGACTGTTACTGCCATCAAGGACTTATTTGAAGATCGACGGAGACATCTCTCTGACAAGAGAATCAACAATTCATACTGCAGAGTCTACAAGAAGTGAGTAAATGTCTATTTAAAAATTAATTTTGTGGCGTAATATGGCCACATCAGTCAATGTGGTGATTTAACCAATATTGAGGACTAGCTTATGCCCACGACTTCGTCTGCGCGGATCTAGGTTAGATCTCGCTGGCGCCCTCTACCGGAATAAAACATATGCTATGTTGATCCTTGGGGTTTAAACTATCTCTATACCTAATTTCATCAAAATCGGTTCAGTGATTTTGACGTGAAAGCGTAACAGACAGACAGAGTTACTTTCGCATTTATAATGTTATATAGTAGGGATGTATAAACCACTTTCTGATGATTTTGTCTAGTTCTAGTATAAAAAAATCAACCATGTTCAGTAGAATAACTGCCACAGCACAGCTAATCAAAAACAAAGTATTTTACCACCACAAAATGACACAATATCTAGCTAAAAGCTCTATACTATAGGACCTTTTTAAACAATTACGTTAGTACTTCTAACATTTGGCTTATTAGGTAAATTGTGTTGAAACAGGTAGGTATACCTAATACCTATTAAATTTACTTTAGTTAATGCCAACCTCTGTAATTGATTGGGTCATTTAAGCCTAAACTTGGCTTAAACACCACTCAATTTTAATTAGATATCATGTACACTGTAAATACCCAATTCTGAAACAATTATTTCAGTAATTAAAGGCTTAAATCAATTAACCTACACGTTACCAGGCAGAACAGCTACATTAGTTCCTCTCAACTAATTATGTGTCTAACATCTGGTAGTATGGTGAACGGTTTTGTTGCTCTGAAGATGTGCTTTGGTTGAGTTTGCAACGCATCACTGTAGTGTGGTGGTGGTGATAGATGGGTTTGTGTGATTTGTGTGTGTTCTTACAGTGTGGAGGTGGAGGAACTGCATGAACACACATTTCTTGCATAAATGTAGCTATCATAAGGTTGCGATGAACAAAGAAATTATTTCAGTTCATTAATTATCTGTCACCCCCTAATATTATGTTTGTATTAAGTTTCACAACTATCATTGGTGATTGCGATAATAATCATATGGCACGAACAATTTGCTAAAGAGTAGACATTAATAGATAGGTTATTCTGACAAAACGTCATATTATGCCTAATGAATAATTACCTCACTGCGAATTGTGAACTATACTAGTACTTTAGGTTTAGTACCATGGCTTATGTTATGTATGAGATAATAATAAAACGACCGGCCAAGAGCGTGTCGGGCACGCCCAAAATAGGGTTCCGTAGCCATTACGAAAAAAAATTAAGTAATATTTTTCTAAGGATTTCGTATTTTGTACGGAATATTCCAAGTTTAGGTATATTTTATACCTTAGGCTACTATTTACTCTTAAACTACTAATAATTCTAAAGAAAACTTAACCGTTATAGTTTTCCTTGTAAGTTTGATATACTTACTACCATCCTGAATTTTTTCAAATTTTTCCACCCACCGGTTTAGATGTTAGAAGGGGGGGACGCTCGATTTTAATCAAAATTTGCACTTTAAAGTTGAATATTTTCACTGAATCGAAAAATTGTTTCAGCAACCCCCTAATGGTTTTTAAAGACCTATCCAACGATAACCCACACTATAAGGTTTGATGAGAAAAATAAAACACCCCTAGTTTACACCTACGGTACCCAAAAAAAATTTTTTTTTAATTTTTATTGTACCATTTTGTCGGCACAGTTTACATATATATTCATGCAAAATTACAGCTTTCTAGCATTGATAGTCCCTGAGCAAAGCCGCGGACGGACAGACATGGCGAAACTATAAGGGTTCCGTTTTTGCCATTTTGGCTACGGAACCCAACATTAATTAATTAGGTACCTGCCGTAAATTTAGCGTTGATACGATTTTCGAAATAAATTATTAATATCTTTTTCCAAATTTGGAACAGTTAAGCAGCGTCTTGCTGTAAATATCCATTTTAACCCACTGAATGATCTTTCTATCCGCAGTTGTAATAGGTGCATGTTAAATTTTTTTGAAGAAATCAATTGTTGCACAATGTGTGTGCGATCTTGCAGCTCTACTTCATTGCCTTGTAACATTTCGTTCATGTCATGATGTTTACTGTGCTATAGCCAAAATTCTTATTTAAAACCAACTTCAATTTATTAAAAATGCTTTTTCCTTTTACGCTCAAGTTTAATTTGGAAATATCTCAATTAGTTTTATGAACGATTTTTTAACTATCGCTGATGGACAGGCTTGAACCCTGTAGCTTTTTAATAGCATTTGGAAATAGAGTTATTGCGAGTGGCAATTGAATCTTGAAGGATTTAATCTTTTCAAACTTAATTTGATTAAGATCGAAACGATTTCATCTTACGAAAATTTAATATTTTCTGTTTTATATATCATGTATTTTTTTCTAATTTATTAATTATTCATTAGGTAGAACCAGCTAGAGTGCACTCTGTTTTTTACCTCAATACCTAATCTTTGGCTAATGTCAATCATCTGTAAGTCCCGGATGATAATAATATCTTGACTAGAGATTCATCAAATTGTTGAACTAGTCTAGGCCCTCTATTCAACATCTTCCAGGTAATAAAATAATTTGGCATCAATAAGATTAATATCTTAAGCAATCAGTGTAATAATTGTCTCGTCACTGCTTTGGAAAAATCTTGTATTAACGATTTTGAGGTAAAAGCTCAAGTCGATAATTTTTCTGAGTGAACTTAATGTACATTATTTCAAGGTTCAATTTAGTTGACATATTGATTTGAGACACAAGATTTTTTAAAGTAGTGATGATATTGTTTATGCTGATGGTGAAGTTCAGGGGGGGACAGTCGCCTATACCGTACTAATTCATGTCGATAGCGCCGCCATCTCCTTTATCTAACCTAAAATAAAACAGATTGTTGTCGTTTGTTTCAGATAGATGTCACTGAAAGCTTGAGATCACAAAATTTTATATTAAAAAATATTTTGTCGTTGATAATTACCGCAAAAATGAACTTTATTTTCGAAATTGACAATCGTATTGTAATTTCTAATATAAAAGTCACATAATTGTATCCGCTCAGTCGTTACAAATATTTTTGTGTAGCAACCCTCTATGTCAGGCCAGGCGTCTATTCGCGCTCAGCTCAACAAGGAACAAGATGGCTACGTTGCAATCGAAACTCGTGCACATCGTCCACATAAAAAGTAAAGACAGTGCTGCAAACGGAAAATTGAGGCTGGTTTAAACTTAAGAAGACTGAATTCAAGCGGTCTCACTTCTCTTTGCAGCCCTGTTTTTAGTTTTTATGTGGTTTGAGCTGGGAAGCAAATCCAGTAAAGTAAAAGATAAAGAATACCTGTGACTATTAATAGCTATACGTATGGATGGATATATACATCAATGGTACTAGTTAGGAAATGCAGACGGCGCTTCAAAACAGTCTGCATGAATGAGACGAGAGAGGGCTCTCTTTTCCCCGTATATTATACTACTCTTTGGTGAAGTTACCCCAGTATTTATACAGCACTTGACCAGGCCTTAGTAATTTTTTAACATCACTTACCTCACTCAGGATAGTGAACCTTTTAATGTAAACAATGAGAAATCACGCCTACATTATCTCCATGTACTTAGTCTTTACATAGTAACTAGTGACATCATGTATGAAATACAAGGTAACTGGTAAATAGTTATGGTCAAAACATATGAGCTTGTCATTACACAGGTTTTTCATAGCACTATTTTAAAATAGGAGAAATATTTTATAATATAACTTAGTCTGGTGCCCGCGACTCCGTCTGTGTTGAATTCGTTTATTGCTATCCCACGGGAACTATTAAATTTTCTGCAATAAAAACTATCTAATGTACTCCATGTATGTGTATGTAATGTACAGTCAAGGGCAAAGATATCGACACGGCCAAAGTTGCAAAAATATGTATACGCGACTCTATGCACTTAACATTAAGGCCGTGTATACATATTTTTGCAACTTTGGCCGCGTCGATATCTTTGCCCTTAACTGTACCTCAAGACTCAAACTATCTGTATACTGAATTTCATCTAAATCAGTCCATTGGTTTAGACTTGATGAGGTAACAAACAAACAAACAGACTTACAAACTTTTGCATTTATAATATTAGTGGGATTTCACAGAAATCAGAACATGAAATACATTTGTATCAATGTCTACTATCAATTGATTGATGTCCATATAGAGTATCAAACTGGAGGTAATTACCTAAAAAATGATAAAACTCTGTTTTGTGAGGGAGAACAAACAAGATGCCGATTGCAACCAGACATAATGACACAAGTATGATGGAAAAGTTGCATTGCTCTGGTTTTTATGGAATAAACGAAATCTTACTACCAAGTTGAACAACTTAATAAAGTTGAAAAACCCCTGCCATTGTTTCACAAACTAGTTTTTACATAAAACTTACAACACCCCTCTTTTTGCGTCAACCTCCCCTAGCCCTTTACCTTTTTTAATTAGGAGTCGCTGATATAGAGGCTGCTATGGTCGCTGATGTACTTTCTTTCTTTTAATAAATGGTGTTCTGATTAGTAAATTTTCCAATATCAAATTTGAGAGCTACTAATGACAAACTTTTTATGACTAACTTTCACAGATGTGAAAAAACCTCTTGCTTAAAATAATGTGGTCAGTTGTCCTTCTAACAGTTTGAATCGAGCACTTTAACATGGTTATCTATTTGCATAATGCCTGTTTAATGACAGCTTGCCACAACCACTGGTGTTGAAATTGTAATTCAAGTTACTTTAATAAATGAGAGTATAAAGTATACTCATCAAGATTAAACTATTTTTGCAATCACTAAAATATTCTACTGTTATGAGTATGTTACATATTGCATGTGGTGGATAAATTCACAGCTAGATCAGAAATATATACTATGAACTCTTTTTTAGGGTTCCGTACCTCGAAAGGAAAAAAACGGAACCCTTATAGGATCACTTTGGTGTCTGTCCGTCCGTCCGTCAGTCAAGAACCTTTTTCTCAGGAACGCGGTCCCTTGAAGCCTTGAAAAAATCAAACTTTTAAGTCAACGCAATCAAAAGTTACAGTCATTAAACAGCGTGATTCCATACAAATTGCCGTGCACTGAAAACCTATAGGGTACAGTCAAGGGCAAAGATATCGACACGGCCAAAGTTACAAAAATATGTATACACGACTTTATGCACTTAACATTAAGGCCTTGTATACATATTTTTGCAACTTTGGCCGTGTCGATATCTTTGCCCTTGACTGTACTTCCAGTTATCCTAGATACTTGAAATTTGGTGTGAAGGTAACTATTATAACACAACCAACTAGAAAAGTCTGAAAATCTAGATTTTGTGTGTTTCTTAATATCAATGAGTAATATAATCTGACCCACACTGACACAAAATCCCTACTTAATGTTTTAAATGCAAAAGTAACTCAGTCTATCTGTCTGTCGGTCTGCCTGCCTGTTACTTCTTCAGGTTTAAACTACTGAACCGATTAAGATGAAATTTGGTATAGAGTTTATAACTCTGGGAAGTACATAGGCTACCATTTTTAAAAAGAAAAAAATTTTTTTTGACGCGTGCGAAGCTTCGGGCATAAGCTAGTCCTTTAAAAATGGGGCGTCCGGTCCGGCCTTTTTGCCCGAAAGTCCGGCCAAACTGGCTGGTCCGTCCGGTTATTACGTTTGAGGACCTGGCAACCCTAGCTGAACTACCACAAAGATATCGATCAAAGATCAGTCGTCCGGGAATTAAACTAAAAAACGAGATTCACTTGTTCTGGAAGGTCATGTCCATGTGTTCAGGTTATATTCCTACATTACATACGAATAGATTTCCATTATCCTCACAGTCACAGGAAAAAAATCGTTAAAAATAATCGTAATAGTAAGTACGTTAGAACTTACATTTAATTATGTACAATGCGGCAAAAAATATTCCAGTGGCAATGCAGATTTGACAAGGCTTCCGCCCTTGGTTTCATGCCAAGCCACTCTGCCTGCCATTACTAGAGGTATAGCCTGCAGTGACGTAGACAAGCGTTCGTCACGAAGGTAATTTCCTCGCTTTGACTCAAAGCACACGCCCCATAAACAATACTCCATGAATTATGACGTGACTCGGCATGCTGTCGAGAATATCGTTGAATTTCTTATGTTGTTTGTTCCCGCAACCTTTCAGCCGTCCAGCCACGTGGGAACTGTAATCGCGTTATGTGCCTGAGTACCTACAGGCTTAGTCATTTATTTATGTACTCGTATATGGAGTGGGTATAGTTAGTAAAATCAAGTTTGCCTCTAATGTCAATGTCGAGTGGTTTTCTAACATCAGTTTCTATCTAACCCGTCGCGTGACCACCGACTTTTTTGGGTAATGTTGAATAGGTGCCCTATGTTAACAGGTGATCGAAACTAGTTACAAAAATTGACGACTCAAGAAACACGAGAATCACGCGCCACTTTGGCGCGTGGTGCGTCGAACAGGAAAGCACCGCGCCTCTCAGAAATGGGAATTTATACAATAAATAAATAATAATTAAAATAAATATCACGGGACAATTCACACCAATTGACCTAGTCCCTCTTGTTCTGAGAGGAGGCCTGTGCCCAGCAGTGGGACGTATATAGGCTGGGATGATGATGACCTAGTCCCAAAGTAAGCTTAACAAAGCTTGTGTTATGGGTACTAAGCAACGGATAAATATAATTATATAGATAGATACATACTTAAATACATAATAAACCCCCAAGACCCGAGAACAAACATTCGTATTTTTCATACAAATATCTGCCCCGACACGGGAATCGAACAATAGGTCAAAACAATATGTAATGAAACCAAATATGTATGATTAAATACTCAGTACCTGGGCGACCGAGCTTTGCTCGGGCTAAAACTCGGTAACAATCGTTTTCCCAGAGATAAGACCAAGCTAGATCGATTTTTCATCCCCGAAAACCCATACATACCAAATTTCATCTAAATCGTTGGAGCCGTTTTCGAGATCCCCGAAATATATTTATATATAGGTATACACATATACCTAGTGCCATCCACAAAGACGCGTGATTTTTTCAAAAGGACCACGGCACGCGTCATCGTGAATGACTCTACCTATTAATAAGAATAGAATTGCTCGAATTGCTTGAATTCCTAGAATTGCTCGTTTAAAGGTATTAGATTAGATAAAACGCACACCAAATGGAGTTACATGCTTAGTAATATTTGAATAGATGCAGGTGAGTGAGAGCGATCGATGCGCATCTACTATTCTTAACTTGGTTTCGTTTCGTGTAAATAAAACCTTCAGCTGCCTTGCTTGGAGTTAGATAGTAGGTACCTAGTAGATATCTATAATAATTTCTCGAAACTGCGGTCTATCTAATCGATTGTTCGGCACGTTTCTTTCTATCCTGTCTATAACACTGTAACTAAGTGATTAGCTATAGCTATAGAAATAATACCAGTTTTATCTGAAAAAAAAAAAATAAATGTTAATGCAATAATAATTTTGGTGTGGTCTTTGTACCTTAAGTTCGTGTTGTTTTATAAACATTTTTGTATCTCAGAAAGAATCTATCACTCGCGTTATTTATTTTACGACGAATATACTAAACCCAAAGCGGCGGCCAAAGCTACATTAGTATGTAAGGACAAACATGGGTAAGTATAGTAATTTGCCGAGACTGAAAATATTGGAAGATCGGATCATATCGTGATCGTGACCTCTCGTTCTACCATTTAATTGTACATTTTCACCTGTTTTACACGAAGAAACTTGATAATGCGGCCGTCGATTATATCGGAATCTATTCATTCATAAAATGAAGTACAGTGAGCGGTGATTAGGGGTCATGAATACTGAATGACGGGTGTCGGCGCGGCAGCTCTAAGTAGGTCAACGGTACGCCGGTCAAGGTTCGCGGCTCCCGGAACCAAATTATATCTCTAAACGAGTAGTCCCTGTCCATGTGCCAACAGAAACAATTGCTGTCCATTATCCCTTTACCTAGAGTTTCGAGGATACCATTTCCATACTGGCGAAGTTTGTGGACATATCCCAAAATTACGTTATTTGTTCTGAATCCGTCAGAACCAAAAATTTATAAGTATAGGTCAGTAGGGAAAGTAACTCCCAAGATATGTACAGTTCAGTAGATTATTATGCTCAAAAGTATCAGAACCCACATTAAATACATAGTCGGGTCAACATCTTTTTGAGCTTGGCTGAGCTGATGTCTGATGGGGACTATAGAATAGACCATGATTGGCGATTTTGCTCAAAAATAAATAATAATAAATAAATATCACGGGACAATTCACACCAATTGACCAAGTCCCAAAGTAAGCTTAGCAAAGCTTGTGTTATGGGTACTAAGCAACGGATAAATATAATTATATAGATAGATACATACTTAAATACATATTAAACACCCAAGACCCGAGAACAAACATTCGTTTTTCTGATACAAATATCTGCCCCGACAGGAATGGAACCCGAGACCTCAAGCTTCGTAGTCAGGTTCTCTAACCACTAGGCCATCTGGTCGTCTAAAAATGCCTCAAGACTTTAGTAACTGATACGGTAACCCTGCCGCAGAGGCTCAGTTAACCAAGTTAAATTGCATCGTTTTGTCTAAAATGATGAACAGCATACGAACTAAACTAGGTCAAACAATTTTCCGAAAACCCGAATGCTCGTAATTGGCAGCATGCCTAAAGAGTTTCTAATTTCCATCCAATAAAAGTTTAAAGTTTTCAAGACTTATTCCGTATTTTGCAGTGTGGCACAAGTTTTGTAATATAAATTAATTATGTACCTTTGGATTTGTGTACTACCTAACTGGAAATAAAGTTACGGATAAATTTATAGCTTTATAATATAGCTAACGATCGAAGAAGACTCGATTCAGATCTTGCATACATTAATTTACCGTTTGAAGCGATAGTCGATCAGCATAAATTGTTTTTTTTAAATGTTTACACATCAATTTTAACTGCTTTCACTGTGATTACTTTTTTGACAAATGAAGAAATTTTGCTTTTTAAGAAAAAGGGCGAGAGAAAGTTTCCTTATTTACATGCGTGAGCAAGATCAATTGAGTTTCTTGAGAGGTTCTTCTCAACAGAGGTTTTTCCAAACCGGTGATAGATTTAGACATTCATAAATGTTTCTTATGTATGTTATACCTAGTCTAAATTGAGTAAAGATATTTTTACTTTGATCATTTAAAGGCCAAAGGTATCCATACTAATATTATAAATGCGAAAGTAACTCTGTCTGTCTGTTACGCTTTCACGCCAAAACCGCTGAACCGATGTGGATGAAATTTGGTACAGAGATAGAATAGACCTTGGGAAAGAACATAGGCTATCTTTTATCCCAAAAAAGAGGCTTTAAGGGGTTGAAATAGGGGATGAAAGTTTATATGGTGGAAGTTCGTCGCTGTCGAAGATAAAACCATGAATCTTGGCATTTAGGAAGTTAATAAAAAATTAGTCGGTATTTGTAAGAGCTTTTTTGAAAATTCGACCTGTGAGGGGGTGAAATAGGGGATGAAAGTTTATATATAAACATCGTCATTGTCGAAGATAAATCGATGGTTCTTTGTGAAACTTGGCATTTGGGCACGTGGTAAGAGATAAATAGATATTTTTTCGCGCGTTTTTTAAAATTATTCCTGTGTGAGGGTGAAATAGGGGATGAAAGTTTATATGAAGGTCGTCATTGTCGAATGTAAATCGATTGTACTTTATGAAACTTTGCATTTGGGGCACTTATAAAAAATAAAATAGATATTTGTTCAAGCGTTTGTGTAAGCGAGGGGGTGCAATAGGGGATGAAAATTTATATGGAACGTCGTCATTATCACAGATAAATCGATGAATCTTTGTGTTTAGGTATTCGATAAGAACAAACAAAACTGGTTAAATTCGACTCAGACTCGCGCATCAAGGGTTCCGTACGTAGGTATTTATGAATAAATATCCAGTGTTAGGAAAAAAATTGCTAATAGAGCTACCTTTATACAAAATTCCAAGTTTCTAGGATAGCCGGAAGTACCCTAAAACCTTTTTTTTTTAAATTGTCGATTTGTATGGAAATACCTTTTTAATGACTGTAGCTTTTGATTGCGTTAACTTAGAAGTTCGATTTTTTCACAGCTTCTGGGACTATTGACCTGAGTTTAGGGTTTTAATTTCAACTCAATACATACTCCGCGCGTTTACGGAATAAAGGGTCTAAGGGTTCCATTTTTTTCCTTTTGAGGTACGGAACCCTAAAAAACATTTGTTCCGGCTGTTTTCACATTTCGACATTTTTCATACTTGAAAATATGGGGATGAAAGTTCTTAAGGAATTCCAAACAAATTTACTATAAGTATACTTAACGGAATAATGTGTAGCTTTGCTTAGTAAGAATGACGTCTTAATTATAATCCTACCCTCCTAACTTACAATAAAGGACGTAAGATGTCAAGAGTTCACTATGAAGAATTAGTCCTTTTGTGTTGGCAGGGTAGAATACACGTCGTTTTGGCAAATATGGCTACCCGCAAAATATTTATGTTTTAGAAAGAATGGAAGATCAAAAAAAATAGTTTAGATATAAAGCAAATGTATTAAAATAGCTTATTTTCAGTAAACCGTAGAGGTTTCTATGTGCTATTATTGGCAGAATAGGTACCCCAAATAAATTAAACACTTTCCAAAGTTACTATTCCATGCGGACGAAGTCGCGGGCAAAAGCTAGTACGCTATAAAGTGTTTTTACTTAAAAAGCAAAAGCAATCATATATTACGCGCTGCAAAACGATACAAACTGGTCCGTTGTTTTTGCAGCAAGCAATGCATTCGCCACTATTAGAAAGAAAGAATAAACTTATTTGGCAAAATTCGGCACAGCAAAAAAAATCACAATTAAAAATAAGACAACCTTATTACATACTCTTAAAAAAAGAAAGAAAAAAAAGACATTGTGCCGAAAGAAGCAAATAGGGCCATATATCAGCTAGTATAAGTAGGATTAGCTAGATAGACTACTACCTACGTCCTAAAGATTTTTGTTGAATCAATCTTTATCCGTTGCTGCCTTAGATAAGACCCTAGGGCTCAGGGTAGAGAGATTAATCCATTTCAACTTAGATCTTGCCCGCTGCTTGGGTTAGTTAGCACGTTTCTATAACATCATTAAATATAACGAGTTCACAGCCGTGTTTTAACGACTGCAACAATAATTAGCAATCATAATAAATGATATTTTTTAAGGCAAGAGTTGAGTAGTAAATCAGTCTGCGCAACGACGCAGAGGCGCCCGTTCAGCTCTGCCATCAACGTGGTATAAATTATGCTGAACAATAATGCGCTTACGGACGGCTTACCATCGATGTTGATTGCTGGTGCTGTTTTAGGTATTTGGTTGTTTGTTTATGCAATACGTTTTGTCGAACCAATCTCGATTGCCTCAGCTTGGAGCTCACGATTGCAGTTGATGTTACGGATTCCATGCTAAAGAAAAGTTTTTTTTTTTTTTTAGTAAAACCTTTTATTATTTACCTCAGGTATCCGACCGAAAAAAAGCCGTGGTGGTCTAGTGGTTTAACCTATTGCCTCTGAGGCAGAACATTGTGGGTTCATACCACGGCTCGCACCTTTGAGTTTTTTGAAATTCACGTGCGGAATTACATGTGAAATTTATCACGAGCTTTACGGTGAAGGAAAACATCGTGAAGAAACCTGCACAAACCTCCGAAGCAATTCAATGGTAAAATAAAAAATATAAAAATAGATAAAATATTTTTTACTTTGGTTACTAGGTATCATTAGTGTGACATTAAAATGTGCTTTATATTGATGATATACAATTTAAAAAATTACATAATTTAGAACTATAAAAATCAAATACTTTCTTCTGGGGACACAAAAACCTGCACTAAAAAGTAGATAGACCCAGGTACGTGTCGCATAATTTTGCACGCTCCGCTGTGGCAGATATTAATGCAGGTGACTGTACACTACGCTGCACCGTCACGCCAACTCACATCTTTAAATACTCACACTTGAGGCCTTCGAGAGTGTTCTACTTAGATAACCCCGCCGCCGAGCATCTTATTTCCTTCATTTCCTCTCTCCCTTCAAGGTACGGCAAGATCCTGTCAGTCTCGCTTGGCTACACGACAGCCTATTTCTGCCAATGTTGGATCAATCGTCATTTTAATAAATGCCACACTCAAAAACGTCAATTGACTTTAGATACTCAACTACTTTTAATTTGGAGGTATGGCGGTGCCCCCGCGAAGTCGCAAGGCAAACTGCCGTACCATCTTTTTTTGAACCATTTCGGCCTCTGTCTTGCAGTACTAAGATATAGTGGAAAGCTGAAACTCTGTTCATTTCATAAGCTAACGGTACTTTTAAGAACCTTCAAATTTCAAGACGCTGAACGTTGTGGGGTTGCAAAGTTACACAAATTTGATACTGATTGACGATTGATTATGAGAACCTCCAAAACTAAAGTAGTACTTCCAAAATACCTAGAGAGCTAATTTGGGCACAGAGATGGCTTCTAGTACCCAAGTACAAGGAAAACCTTCAAAAACTGGATTTTCGAAAATCTGGCCTACCTGGTGGTGGAAATCTGGCGCTTTGTGGGAGTCCATTCCATATGACTGGACTGTTGTTGATATTTTTAAAGTTAAACTCCAAAAAGCAGGATGTGCGTAATAGTAACGGTATTGAATTTTCAATGGCACAAGCAAGTCATATGGAATTCCAAAACAGGCCAGATTTTTTCAGGCCTTTTTATTACACTACCTTCTAGGCTTGACTGTTTATGAGATTTCACAACATTTTTTAAACAAATCATCACAATCGAAACTTAATGCATTATGTCTGAACTGAATGTGAAGATATTTAGTAGATATAGGAGATCAGGGCTCACGTCGATGAAACGTTTACATAACCAGACAGTCATGCCCTAATGATGTACAAACATGAGTTTTTAGACTTTAGACTATTTAGAAAAGCGGATTATATAACTTTGTTATCTTTATAATCAAACGTAAATTTACACTAAAGAAGTTTATGTACTTATATCATATTTTTTTATAAAGCGAGTTTGTTTAATAATATTTTATAGGCGACGAGAAACTTAATGATATAGCACTTATGTTTCAATTCGTGTTATATACATTGATGATGTGATGGTTTTAGTAACTTACTTTTACGCAGCGCTCGAACATGGTTTAGAGCCAGTTTTGCGAACCTATCAATGAGCATAATATAGCTTAGTAGTATTTATAACTTTATTAACGGAACAGTCAAGTGCAAAGATCGGCCAAAGTTACAAAAATATGTATACACGACTTTATGAATTTAACATTAAGGTCCTGTATACTTACATATTTTTCATCACACTTGCTCGTAAACAGTGTCGTAACATGCAGGCTACCTTGGTTTCAACCCCCCAAATAAAACCCTAGACCTTAATGTGCTTGTCATGAAACCCGTGGTCGGTAAATGAGTCATTGCGCGTACAAATTTGCTTGCAATGAAGCCCAAGGTCGGTAAATGAGTCAGTGCTCAGTTTTCGACTTCGGGCTTCTAATAGACTCTCGTACGTAATTACTTATTTACCGCCCTTAAGACACAATGTATCTTTGCACTTGACTGTTCCGTTAAAAAAGTTATAAGTACTACTGTACTGTTTGTATGTATGATTTTCCGCGATTATCTCGCGTTTGGGTGAACCGATTTTGATTTCAGAAAAGTTTTTGTTACATTTAAGAGAAAGTTTTGGTATTTTAAACGATTTCAAAAAAAACGGTACTTTGTCATAAAACAATGTAACTAAACCGTGTTTGGGCTTAATGGAATCGTTGTGGAATGTACTTTGGCAACAAATCACTAAAAACTAAGAAATAAAGAAATTTTTTAATAAAAAAGCAAAACAGACTCCAAAAAACTTTAAAATAATTTTCTACTAACTTGAAGTCGGTGCCTCAGCACGAGTAAGCAGGAGTGTAACTACTATATATTGAGCTTTAATCACTCCTGCTGGCTCGTGCTGAGGCACCGACTTCAAGTTAGTAGAAAGTTATTTTCAAGTTTTTGTTTGATTATATTAACAGCAGCAAACAGAGGAAACGTCTAGGTACATATTATTTAGGAGCTTGCAATATTGTTGCTATTTTAAATAAATAAGTAAGTCTGACTTTCAAGCGCAGCCGGCATAGTGTTAAAGTTTCAAAATAGTGAATGAGAGTTCTACACTTTCTGCCAACAAACTGCTACGCAGTTTGGCAGAGGTTTATAGTTATAAGTATTTCTGTACTTCTTTTGTTTTTTTATTTGAGTAAATAAATAATTAAAAAAAAAAGCAGTAAAATTAATATCGTAATATTTTAAGTGCTGTATTTGTTAAAAGTTGTGGCAAAAGTTGCCACATATGCATCAATTGCGAATGTATGCAGCATTTTTGAACATGAAACTACCGTGAGACTCACTCATATTAAATGATATTGTAACGTGAGTTATCCGTTGCAATATCATTTAATATGTATGCAGCATTCTTCAGAAGGGCGTATAACATTAAAGCTAGAAACACACTGAAATAAGCGTGGCGCGGTATTCTGTGTGTCCTCTTTCACGTCAACTCGAATATTACAACCGGCACCGCCTCCGCGCCGCGCCGCACCGCTTCGCCTCCGACGGGAAATAAGCGTGGAGCGGTATTCTGTGTGTCCTCTTTCACGTCAACTCGAATATTACAACCGGCACCGCCTCCGCGCCGCGCCGCACCGCTCCGCCTCCGACGGGAAATAAGCGTGGCGCGGTATTCTGTGTGCCCTCTTTAACGTTAACTCGAATATTACAACCGGCACCGCCTCCGCGCCGCGCCGCACCACTCCGCCT
This sequence comes from Choristoneura fumiferana, assembly GCF_025370935.1. NCBI lineage: Eukaryota > Metazoa > Arthropoda > Insecta > Lepidoptera > Tortricidae > Choristoneura > Choristoneura fumiferana. The sequence goes on from NC_133473.1 coordinate 17,601,612, forward strand.
CCGACGTCAGTGTCTTTTCTGGCTTATTTATATTTAACTCCCAACGACTTAGGTTTAATTTTCACTTATTTTATCACTGCCCCTTTTCTTCAATGTGGGTGCACTGTCTTAGTATATTTTTGTTTGATTAACTCTAGTCGAAATACTCATCAAGGCGAAGGACCTAATTAATGCGAGAGCTGATAACAGTCTTTATTGCTGCAACTTGTCGATGAAGCGCATCAAAGAGAAACGACTAGCTAGTAAATTAAAGTGCCTAGTGCACGTGCAAATGGCCTGGTTATAACTTTCAAGTAAGTTTAAGAATTGATTAGTTTTGATTATTCCACTTCTGATCCCTTGATTTCGTTAGATAAACTTTCTCTTTGTCTATTCGTATCTACAACCATTTTTTAATCCGAAAAGCCGCACTGTTTCCTTCATTAACAACCATCCCATTTCGATGTTTTGATTTACCCAAAATTGCCCTATTTGACATTACAAATAGAAGTCAATTGGAGTTTAGTTTATTACACGCTAGCAATTATCGCGTTGGAATTATGATTAATTAAATGATTACTTTAATCATGGCAATAGCTAACGGGCGGAATACAATGGCGCAATGACGAGGCTCGAGCTCGAAGCCTTGGGATTAAGAGAGATTATTTGAGCATTCAGATGATCTCAACGTCAGAGATATTTTTAAGAACAAAATTACTAGACCATGAGGAGTTTTAAAGAGGCCCATTATGTTCTGTTTCATTGTTTTACTAAATATGTTGTAGCGTGTGGGCATACTAATTCCGTAATTGAGCGAATAGAGTGTAATTTTGTCGACATTGTAATATTTATAAATGTCCTTTTTATTATTTAAGTGAAGTGAATCAATATCTGATGAGGAAAACATACTCAAAGGGCATTGTAAAGGACTGCAATAAAAGAAGTGGTTTTATAATTGATCCGCTGTGTTGCAAAAAATATATCTCGTATCAACAATCATTCTCCTGTTGAACGACTAGTTTCCTTTTAAGCTTTGTCCAGCGCACCTACACTATAGTGCCCATGCATTATAGCATAGTTAATAGCAATTAGGTACGAGTAAAAAACACAGGCTGATGTAAAACCATAGGCGGTATTTAGGTGTATTTTGAATATTTCTTTATTACATATCTTCGCTGTAAAATACACGTAGGTGCTGCGCCGATTAGTGCACTGCGTCATAGCGCCCTCCCAGGCCAAACAAGCACTTGTGCAAACTTCTCCATTTGTTATTGCTATTGCTCTGTATCGAGTTCTCATTGAGCATAGTACCTCATAATATAATAGTTGGTGCCATTATAATTGTCGCAAATGTATTAAATAAATGAACCGTCTTTTAAAGTCTTTGTCCTTGATGTATGCACATGAACATGAATTTGAAACAATTCTCTTCGACGTAATTTGCATTAACGATTTCATGTTGCGACTGATATATCATGCACTAGTTATCAGTTATAATCTATACGTCTAAGACATTATGCGATGCTCGTATTAATTACATAATTAGATGAAATTTTATTATTATAGCTCGAACATTATCGCAGCACAACGATCGATACATTGTGTGGTTTGATACACGTAGAGCATCATTCGGCCGATGAATACGGAGTGACTCGCGAAACCTGTAGATACAACGGGATATTGTGGACGACAGGTGATTGGTGTTTGTATGAAGCCCCACTAATGAAACTCCTAATTGCGTGTTTCACATTGGCCTTGGGAAAATGACCTTTCGCGGCAAACCGTTTGAAGTACGTTGGCATTTAGAAAATATTTGTTCAGTTCGAACCTGAGTCACTTTTCTCAGGAACAGTTTGACTGGGCAAACAATATAAAGCTTTCATGTTGAGTAGCGTTTGGGTATCCATCGACGTTTTTGAGTGCTAGTTTTGATCTCCTTATGTACAAAATATTATTTTTATAAACTGGAATGCATAAAAACAATAACGTTACCAAAGTGATATTTACGAGTATCATTTTTTTATTACTTGTCTATGGTAACCGAATTAAGTTTTTGTTTTTACTAATCTGTCGCGTATGCATTGCATGATTGGACACAGACTTGCTTGCTTAACTTACCTATGTATTGTGTATAACATATTTAATAATTATAATTAAAATGAAATCGGTTTATCGGCTCGCAAGTTATATTTGATTCATTTCTAGTAGTCGGATTATCTTTAAATTTGGCATACTTATGTAAATTGCGTGACAATACAATAATCTGGTAGTGACATAATATCCTGGTAGTCCGGCCAGGATCGTCTCCGCAGGAGGAACTCTTCAACGGTTAATGGCATCGACTTGAAATTTGGTATGCAAATATATATAGTTTGGTTGACAATACAAGTACAGTCAACAAAAAGTACAGTCAGCAAAGAAAGCTTGTATTAAAAATGTTTTTTTTTACTTATATTATTTCTGTAAAACTAAAATAAAAAGGCACGCTTCTTTAGTCATATATTTTTTTTTCAAATTTGACGAATATATGTACCTTCGAAAATGAGAACTTTCTATGGATGTGGTGACCCACGAAATATGGCATTTTCCGAGCATGCGCATTATAAAAACTTAAATCAAAAAAGCATATGTCCCACCCATGCCGATATAACGCAACATTGACTGTCTCCGTCACATTCTGTACAGATCTTGGGCTCAAGCAGTGCGTGCAGTAATTTGATCGCTTCTCGTCAGTGCATTAGCACAGCCCATTTAATTTATTTGCAATTGCCAATAGTTGTTGTTTTATATGACTGTCCTCTACCTCTACCTCTACCTAGAGATACAATACCAATCGCGTCGAGCGGCATTGATTATCCTTGAATTGTTAAGGAAGTAGCAAGCAATTAAGAACTTACTGAAGTTCTCCATGCAAATATCCATCGGAAAGAAACAAACAGGTTTGTTAGAGAAGTACTGCCATTTCCTCATATGGAGTAATGGCGTATACGAGTAATTCGTATGTATTGTTAATTGAGCACTGACTAAAGCGCTAATTGTTGGTAACTCGCTGACTTCTGCTAATCACTTCGCATTCTCTTAATATCTTCGGTAGCTCCTCATACACGTTTACAATAGTACTGCTAACGAGCGAATGACTAAACACCGTGTTCGCAACATATCGTGTGAAGAAAATATAAATGGACGTTTAGCCGAAAGCATTTTGCTCGTTAAAAGTTGTTTAAAGAGAAGCCTCACAATGCTGACTGAATCCAAGCGCGCGCTATCTGGACTCTCGCGGCACCAATTCATCACACATTCAATGACGGGATCTGCTATTTGGCCGTAACTTTACGGGAACGTTGACGTAACTAGAGCGTGGTCCACTTCGCGGCGGATCGAACTCGCAAGTATGAACAACATAAATAGACGTCGCGAATTGAGAGAAACAATCAGTCCATGCAATCTGAGAGTTCGGCGGGCAAGGACGGGGCGGTGAATACTGCGTTCAATTAAACTGCTAAAATGACATTAAGTGGAATCTCTTACTCCCAACCTTGTTCTTAACAGAAATGACATTGAATTGCTATTTAACAAACCCTAACTTGTTTTCACACAACAGGGCAGTTGGTTAGTTATTGGATAAAGACGTCATGTAGACTTTACGGTGTATGACGCTGCTAATTAGTAATTACTAGTTTGAGGAACTTAGTTATAAGTGGTTACACGTCGCAAAACCTCGCCCAATAGCCGATTTTTTCGTGCTAAACGTTTTAGGATCGATTACGTGCCTCCTTTGTGTTTTTCATGAATGTGTGACTGGAGAGCTCGTGATCGGGAACAAAACAAACTGTTCGTTTCTGAGAATTCATTTGGAGTTCAAGTATCAATACTCGCAAATTTTGTTTCTGTTGAGACCAAATTAGAATCATTAAGAAGTCGAAGCTGTTTATGCTTGGAACAAGATTACTTGTAATTTTGTTACTTTTTTTGGTTAAAGATCCGTGAAAGACAAATTTTCAAGATGCAAATAACGACGTTCTTATTTAAATTAGGTATGACTGATGTTCAGTGTCTGACGCCAGACTATTAAAGTAACTGTTAGCATGATACGAATTGAAAACATTAAAATATTTTTATTAGCGTTCATCGACTTTCATTCCAAATGAATGTCAATTTTATCATCTGTTGCGTTGCTTAATTTAATTTTACTGGCAGAATGGTTGATGATAAAAATATAACATTCCATGCAAGCAAAACATCTGTCTATATTTTTTCATAATGATTGCGTTTAACTGGAACTTGATTAGGTATAATATACCTAAATATACATGTATTTAAGACTAAAGTAAAAATACGTCACGGGCACTGAAGAAGAGAGCTCTTAATAGTTAACTTTATGTCGCAACAAAATATCGTGAACTACGAATTCGCGTAGGTGTCAAATTTTTATTTTAACTTCCGAACAGTTTGTTGCCGATAACCGCCCCTTCTTGCCAATTACATTAGCTAGCTACATATTAGTAATCTGTGAATTACACGTTCGAAACAGTTGTGTCAAAAACTTGAGACACTGACAGCTTTCTTGTACAAATAATAAACATAGCTTTTTAAAAGAAGGAACGCTGCCAGCATCTTGGGAACCATGCCCAAGGTGGCTTTTTTTTCACGTGACATATTTAACATTTTAAGATATTTAAAGCTTTTCCATTAAGTATTTTATTTATATGTAGGTATTAATATACCTGTTACCCGCGACTTCTTCTGCAAACAATTCGTTTATCAATATCCGCGGGTACCATGCAACTTTCCGGGTTGGAAACTATCCCATGGTCTTCCTAAGGTCTCAAACTATCTCCTCACCAAACTATGTCTACTTTAATCGGTTCAGCGATTTGATCATGAAAAGGTAACAGAAGAGAAGAAAGACTTTCGGTATTCCCTTGACTTGTCTAATTATTTAATTGCCTAATTTCACTTTGTCTAACAACTTTTACTATAATTAATAATTTGTCTAAAGTCAATTTGTATAATTTCATTATTCATAATTTTTATTTTGTTGAATTTTCATTTTTACTAAATGATCATTTGCATAATTCTTGTTTAGTCGAATATTATTTTATCCAAAACTCACATTGTCGATTCTTATTTTAACTAATCACCATATAGCCGAATAACGTTTTAACTAATATCATTTTGCATTACTTGTTTTGTCGAATATTATTTTATCGAAAACTCACTTTCTCGATTCTTATTTTAACTAATCATCATGTAGCCGAATAACGTTTTAACTAACATTAGATTGTCTAATATTGAACTATCATAATATTTGTTTTGCTTAATCCATATATTCTACTAATTTTTTATTCGGTTCACGTAAATAACAATACTAAACCTACAGGGAATAGGTACGACGACGAGCGAAGCGACGAGGAGCGTTAGGTAGAATTGCGAGCCTACAGTGCGCGAGCCGAGCGAGCGAAGCGAGTTTGTTTTATAATACTAAACTTTAGAATTAAATAACGATATCGCAATGTATTCGGATTAACCGTGATTAGAATAAATAAAATTATGCGAATTTTATACGAAATAAGTTCATACAAAATGAGATTATGCTACATGTATGTTAGACAAAAAATAATTATGTCAGTCAAACGTTATACGAAATAAGTTTATACAAAATGAAATTATGTGACATGTATGTTAGACAAAATATAATTATGACAGTCAAACATTATATTAAATGAGTTTATGCAAAATGAAAATTAGGTAATTTAAAATTAGGCGAAACAAAATTATGTCAAGTACGTTGTATATAAAATGACTCACTAAATTGAAAATTAGGTAAAATGAAACATTAGGTTAAGTAATATTAGTTTATCTAACATTAGGCAAACTGAAAACAGGCAAAAAGATATTAGGCAAAACAAGGTACAACCTAACAAGGTTACTTTCCTAATTATTTATAAAAATACTATGGATGGAAGTATGCTGTATGGATTTATCTTGAACACGGGTTGGTTTTATTGTGAACTTGACAATATTCATTTTGCCACTACCACGTCAACTCCAACGACGACATACAATGCTAGCTCTACAAATGATCAAGCAAAGCCGTTAGGTCCCGTAAGATCCCGTGTTCCCATCACGTAACTGCGCGCTGCTCTCTACAAGTAACGGCCAGTAGATAACGTATTATAAATTACTTACTCTAAATCCAGACCTCGCCGTACGGTTTACAGCAAGCAGACAACGGCACACTCAATGCCAATCGATGGTTCGATGCATTTGCCGTGTGTCGCGTCACTCACTAGCTAGCCAGCTTCAAACCATACTTGCAACCACTCGACAAGTCGAGCTAATGAACCCAATTGATAACTATTAACCATGATCTTGAAATGTGGCGTATCTTATGCCGATTCATAATAAGCACAATCAGCACGTCGAGTGAGATTCGGGTTAACAATCTAATTGACCTGGCTACGTGGCTACATGCAATAATGGTAACTTATGTTACGTAACATATTGCGTAACTAAACTATACAAAACTAATAAATTAATAATGGTGCATGGGTTGCAGTTTACATGAATAAAAAATCATTTATACTACAAATTTGTTATTAACCTGTAGTTAATCATTGAGGTTAAATAGTTTTGCCTCCTACCTACTCATACATTGGTAACAGTTCGTCGCGTCGCGTGGCTAATAATAATGTGACGTTTACTCAGTATAAAGAACTTTATTATCAAATTAGTTAATAGAGCAATTTTCCTGTACCATGCGAATGTTTGTTTCCTAATTGCAAAAAAATAATCCGGCTAAGAACATTAGAAATCACACGCGAGGCTTTCCTTTATATACTTTACTCGGTTATAATACTTCATGATGGGATAAGACATTAGCAATTAACGCACGTGCGATTCCCATAATAACGGGATTTTACTTTTTTAGTCAAACAGAAGTTCCCACGTTATACCTGTGCCCCACTTATGGGTTCGTAGCGCCGCGTCTCTTAATTAACAGTTTCATTTGTAAGTTACATACATAAGCACATATACATATAACATCATACATCTGATTTTTGTACTACTATAATAGCAGAGTCACACGGTGTATTGAAAAAAAAGATTTGCTAACAGTAACAAAAAAAAATCTTGCCTGCAACATAACTTGAGTGACTACAAAACTAGAAGCTAAAAGTTAGGTGATGTCTTACAAAATCAGTTTTGCAATATTAGCATTATTTTGGTTCCTAATTAATAATTTTGGCTAAACGTCAAGTAGCCTAACTAGTTCAGCTACCCGCCAGTGTATAGAGTAGCAGACAATAACCTGCGTGTATTACCCGCGTTTAAGATTTCACATCATGTAAACACATGTGCATGTGCATGTAGGGTTGCCAGGCTTCCGAATAAAGCCGGACATAGTTAGGCTTTTTCAATGCTTGTCCGGCCGAATTAAGCAGTGTCCGGCCTGTCCGGCTTTTGTTAGGTTTTTTACAACTGACCAGTGACTATAAGTACATAAAAATAAAAATTATAATAACCGTAGACATTAGGTACATACTAAGTTTTTGCCATATAGGTATACTCAGACACAAAATCCCTACTTAATGTTATAAATGCAAAATAACTCAGTCTCTCTGTCTGTGTGTCGGTCTGCCTGCCTGTTACTTCTTCACGTTTTAACTACTGAACCGATTAAGATGAAATTTGGTATAGAGTTTATAACTCTGGGGAGTACATGATCATCATCATGTCAGCCGAATGACGTCCACTGCTGGACATAGGCCTCCCCCATCGTTACCAATTAGGTATAACGAAATAAAATATATTTTTTTATCCGTTCGATGCTTCGGGCATAAGCTAGTCCTTAATGATGGGGCGTCCGGCCTTTTTGCCCAAAAGTCCGGCCAAACTGGCTGGTCTGTCCGGCTATTACATTTGAGGACCTGGCAACCCTATGTGCATGTCACTGCTAGGCGCTGAAATTGTCAGAGTAATTGATACGTGTTCAACTGAAGCAAAGGCGATTTTAATAAGCTTAACAGCTGAAGGCCTTCCGGGCATGTGACGCCCGGCAAACTAATAAAATTATATTGGACTTTATTTACGACCACCCAAACTGCCTTGCAAACTACTACCAATAATTGTTATTTCAGCAATGTCACCTAACCTTGAAATGTTTGCTGTATTTAGAGTAGATAAAGATAACTAAAATGCAAGCGTGACGCGAATATGAAAAAGTATTGGCGCCACTCCAATGCGGGTGTTAAATTGGTGATCCTGAAGCAAGACCTTACATAAATGAAAGTTATGCAACCGAAAACACAATACGTCGAGTGCAAAACCTCATATTTAAAGTAATACCATTTCGTCTTCAGGTATGAGCTCTTATGATTGCACAAGCAGCATAATATGCGCATGCAGAAATGTGAGAGAAGCTGTAAGTTTTTCAGAAAACTCATAAATTTGTGTGCTCGGAGGAGAACTTTGAGACTAAAAGTATTACAAAGTAAAATTGTTTTCTTCCCATTTATACTTACGACAGCTAACATTTGATTTATTAATGACTTTTTGGCCTTTCGTAAGTTAACGCAGTAGCTACAAACAACACTGTCGTCACGTTGACTATTGGTTCGGTGCGATTTAGCATGCGGCAGTCGTCGCGGGTGACATTAAATTCTGTTTTAGTTCGTAACTTGCAGCGATATTATTTCGTTGCATAACAACCACGATCAATCACCGGCCGCCTACTTCTTAACGTCGAGAATACCAGTTAATCTCTTGATAAATGTTTCCTTACTTCAAGTAAATGCTTTGATAATTAAATGTCAGTATTTTTATTAAATTAGTTATAATCAGTTTATTTTTTTGCAAAAGAGTTTCACGTGATGAGTATAATGTGAGCTTGCACTTATTTAAATACCTATATTCAATTATAATTAGAAGTGAACTATATTGTATCCTGACTGGGCACTAGATTGATAACAAATAAAAACTTCTGCTAAAGATTGAAGCATCATCAGAACAAGTACGCCGCGCTATTGTTCATTGATCCCTAAGTTCCTACTAATGTAAATAAATAGACGAGACGTCAGCAGATCAGTAAGTACAAAGCTTATGGGTTGGACTTAGTGCTCCAAACAAATAGAACGAAATGAACCACTTAAAACTTTAGTTCTCACTCTTCTTTGCTTGGTCTGCGTATGTTGAATTGGTTTTCTAACTGAGAACTAGTACAAATCTCTGGGGCATACGAAGGTCACACACACCGTCCGGTATCGTCTAGTTGCTCAGTGCTCTAGCCTAGCACAATGCGTCTCGCAGGGCAGGTTACAGATTTTGCTCGCAGGCGCTTGTCTCGCCGAGGCCACGCGATATCTACGCCGATACGGACCTCTCACTTCCTACTTCACTGCAAAAGTGCAGGCTTTTATAAAATTAGACGACCTTTAAATATTACCCTTCGGATGTTCACTGTTGCAAGGTACCTAAGGTACCTAGTAGCTACATTTCAGTCTTCCGAAATAAGAAAATGAATACCGAAACCTTCGGTCCAAAGGTCGGTCCTAACATCAGTCTTCGCAATTTAAAGATGGCTCCACTCACAGAGTGCTAGTAGTGCATAATTGAGACCTACGGCTTCGTGTTTTCGCCTGCAGTGCGGATTATTTTTCAATGCGAACTTTCTACATTTTCCACGTCAAATAGGCACGAACAATTCGAGATAAATTATTTCTTAGCAGTTCATAAAGACTTAGACGTGTGTACTCGAGCAAGTGGGTCTCCTGATGGTAAGAGATCACCACCGCCCATAAACATCTGCAACACCAGGAGTATTGCAGATGCGTTGCCAACCTAGAGGCCTAAGATAGGATACCTCAAGTGCCAGTTATTTCAACGGCTGTCTTACTCTCCACGCCGAAACACAACAGTGCAAGCACTGCTGCTTCACCGCAGGATTAGCGAGCAAGATGGTGGTAGCAATCCGGGCGGACCTTGCACAAGCCTTCCTACCACCTGCTTACCGTGGTCTGGAGATTTGGAATAGAAAATGCCAAAAAAAATCATAACCTGTGGGTTGCGATGGGCAAATTATTAGCATGAAAAATGAAACCAAAATTAGCATGAGTGTTACACATACGTCTTGTCTTTCTCTCGCTTGATTCTCAATTTCTTAGTCTAAATATGAAATAGAATTCATGATGCACAGTTTTATGTTATGAAGTAGGTAGATATATTTAAGAAAAAGTAAGTGGTCTTCATCATGAGTTACATGTTTTGGCATCGCTTAGCGGTTACAAACAGTTTTTAATTAAGCCGTGTAATTGTTTCGACGTAAACAAGTGTATAGTCCCTCAGTTAGCCATGCATAATGCATATTGTTCATACCTAACCTTAGAACCGTTTGGATGTTCACAATATTGTCGTTTTTATCTCGTTTTATCTTTTAAATAAAACCGTTTATGACGTTATAAACGCTGATTAAGTAGAACATTCTGATTAACGAGACATATTTTCGAACTAGTTGCGAAACTTTGCAAGATTAAGTCGAGGGCTTAGTCTTGCTCACGGCTATATCTAGTAAACCTCATGCGAATCAGTCTGATAAGTGTTAGTGACGCTATTGGATGAACATTATCTTTGCGAACTTATCAAACGGAAGTGTCCTTTCCTTACATCATTGAGTCAGTGAATCATATTCAAGATCGCTGAACTGAAAACCTTGACTGAGCCCTTGCCTCTGATGACGTAAATGCGTTGAATATTGAAAACGTATCCAGGACTCTTCTTCTACTACCTAAGAAAGGAAACTAATTAGTTAACTTCTTAGAAAAAATATGACTGACAACAATTACTGCCAGTTTCTTGTAACTCTGCAAGTGGGTTTTTTTCGTATCATTATTTCATTAGATAGTGATTGGTGGTTTCGTCACAACTCTATGTATAACTATATATGTCCGTGTTTTTAAATGCTTTTATTTAACTTACAACGGTTGTTAAGGTCAACTATTGCGAGTCGAATTTCACCCACTTCCAGTAATCGGATTGACTTAAGTTTGGTACACACTATATTATGGACATTGGATCATAACGACAGTACGGTATTTTCTTTGACAATATTTTTTTCAAAGCTCTTGCTATTACGCGATAGGTTCTCGAAAGCTCAGTATCAGTCAACTACATTGGTTAGGTTGAGTTTCACAACAACAACGTCTTTTTAACGACCCTAGTGACACTTCGTCATCAAATAGAGAAACTGCTAATTATAATTATATAGCGTTATCAAAGTTTCTTAACTCTTATACATAAATACAACTTCCAACTGTTATCCTTCGGACTTCAGTCAGTCCCCAGACATAACATCCGGCTGGAAAGAAACTCTATTGTGGTCCTCTCCTAATGTATGTATATAATACGTATACACATCGGTACATTAGAATACAACAGTCGATAAAAGCACACGGAAACCCCTACATTTCGACTTTGACTTTTATTGGAATCCAAGTCACTCTGCGATACTTCGCCTTGATCTACGAAGTTAACCGGAATCAGTCTAACTTGTTCCGGAAGTGCGCGGCCTCGAAAGCGCCCGCGCCGGTCCGAGCCTGATCGACGCATAGCTTGGTAACAAACAATAACAATAAACTTGCAAATCACTTGAATTGATGAAGGTAACTGAATAAATAAAGTAAAAAGTGTCTTATCAAAGCGAATTTTATCAAAAAAATACTTATATTTCCGGTAAGTTTTTCTTATAACTGTCAGAATTATGGTTCCGAAGATAAAAAAAGGAAAAAAGGATGCCTGACTAATTTATCATCGCCCAGCCCAAACTCATAAATCTAGACAGCTGAATTTTTTAATACCCTTTATGTTGAGGGCAAGGAATGGACACGTATTTTGCTAAATTGTCACAACAATAATATAAGGAATATCAATGGAACGCGTACTTTCTCTTAAATAACAACGTGATACAAAACTCCTCAATATCTTTTGAAAGTAAAAAAGTACAGTCGAGTTCATAAACTTATGAGCGAAAAAACTCTACGCCGTTAACAATAGTCGTGTCCAGATATTTTTGATCAAATTTTTGCTCACAAGTTTATGAACTCGACTGTAGGAGCTATTGAAGTTTGCATTTCATCTGTTTCTAGAAGAATGAAATTTAGTATGAACTTTCTATGGTCGTTGTGTCATATGACGTCATAGTACATGTCAACCTCACTGTCTAATTTACAATTTAAAACATTCGTATCATCTTATTTTTTTAGATACATATTTAAAAAAAATTTTCACATCTCTGTTTGTCAAACAGTAAAGATATATTGGAAAAATAAAAAACATGCTTGCATATCCCCAATTCCCTCAGATTTAAAGATCATGTTTAACTTATAATATGCTAACTTTGCGATAAGGTTTTTTATACCGTCTCTTTATCCTCTTTATCCGTCATTTCATTTTATTGTTTGGAAAAACCATGGCTTATTGAACCACGCGCGTTTTACATAGGTATACCTTTACATTTATCAAATTAATGATCGACGTAACCGTCATTCATGTTCATGAACTACCTCCGTATTTGCCTTCCGCGATCCGCGAGTCTTTCCGCATGCGCAAACGACTCGAGAACGAATTTCTCCCGTCGCGCACGCGCGAGAGAAAAGAAAGCTACTAACGGTACTCTACGTCAACATATAAAATTTATTCACCTTACCCGCGCCCATGCCATCCCGTTTTTCGCAGGGAATATTATCAGTATATATTCTAAATAATTAGGTCGAACTACAATGAGCATAGGTACTTGAAACTTTTTAAACCCTTTTAACCAACCGTTCATGAATTTTCCCATTATCATTATGCCGAAGCACTTGTATGATCAAACAGGGTTAATGGAACAAAGCCTAAAAGGGATTGATTGCGCCATATCGAACTGCCACTTTATGAGCTTTAAAATAATATTGAGTTTCATTACTCGGCCGGCAAACATCAACCGTTTACACAACTAGGTAAAGGTTGCAGTGGAAATGAACGCAGTGTCGTTAGAAACTCGTTAAATCTGTATCGGGCATGGCAAGGCAGTTCGCTGTACTTCATTGTTGAAGTCGGCAGATCGAAATGAATCATCCTACTACTTTCTCACCGCTACGAATTAATATTGTTTTAATTCATTCTCTCTGGGATTTCCCTGCTCGCAAAGCTCTCGGAAATTCCCACCTTCGTGGAATGTAAACTACGTCCCATATAGTGCTCTACATATAGCAACACCGCGCATTGAGGCTCTTAATTTGCAATGTCAGACATGTCCTGACATATTCGTATTGTTATTGTGTCATAAGTGGAACTCGATGAAACACTAAACAAGATACGCGCGAAAACCAAGGATGCCTCCATTGTTTCAGAATATCATCTTTGTATTACAAAAAGTTCTTTTAGATCTTGCTTGAAGTAATAATACTAACGGCAAATATCTAATAAATATGTTTTTGCGTATATCTGTATCGCGTATCAGACTTTCAATGTTTACTTGACAGGGCTCACTCTCCGTTTCAATATCGTAGGCGGCAAACTGCGTCATTCTGAGAGATGCCCACGGTCAAATCTGCTTTATGCTATTGATTATTCTTTGTTTTAATCATTGTGAGTTCTTTATTTAGTCAAAAAAATCATTTCCTCATTTTCTATAAAGTAACTTTAAGACTGCGGTGACAGCATTCGTTTCGTATTCATATCGACGCTTGAAAGGAGAAATTGACTAAGCGACATTTTTTTAAGATAGTGAGTTATATACATATTTGGAATCAGTCAATCTTACTGATTCCAAATATGTATATAACAGTAAATTTTACTGATTCCAAATATGTATATATACACTACTCACTATCTTAAAAAAATGTCGCTTAGTCAATTTCTTCTTTCAAGCGTCGATATGTACATGAAGCAAGAAGCCGTCAAAATTGTGATATATGCGAACTACGAGTATCAGTCGCTTAATTTACACGTTTTTGCAGAGTACAATATCGTCCTACGTTACTAGTTTAAAGATTAACGAATTTGCAATGTAGGCGGAACTAAGGGAGGTCTGTGCTAATCTCAACGTCCTAGATGTCATTCAACCTGCTCACTTCGTCTAGGGTATACAGAGTATAAAATGATGAAAATAGTATTGCTAAATTGTTGTGATACCTTATTAATTTCGTGAAGTACATATATAAAAATCGTAACATGATCGTAACTAGATTGCAGCCGCAGGGCCGCACGCGCATAACCGCTCGTGTCTTATTGATCCACCATAAACGATACATCTTCCTATTAAACTGCAGATAAAAATAGCTACCACGATCGACTGGATTTTAACGATCAATATAATAAACATTATGGCCTGAAGCAGTGCACGAAGTGCATCTATTTTATTAGTTTATAGATACTTCCCATGATGCACTCAAGAAATTGCAGAAGATATTACATATAACAGCTGTCTCAGTTACTACGCTTTGAGAGCTCTTCTCTGTTGAATAAATAGTAGTTTTTAGTAAATACCAACTCCCTGTGCTTTAAACATTGTAATTGCGCTTTTAACCACATTAAACCACGTTTTTGCGCTTAGGTAAGTACAGTTTCTTGATAGGTAACGTCGCCTTGTCCTGACATCATAGAACTTAACGTTAAGAGTAAAGTGATAAATCACAGTAATGAGTAGTTGATATCATTGTAAACGCGTGCAGATGGCGGTCCGGTGCTGAGGCAGTGAGGTCGGCAGTGAATGTTCCGACCTTCACATTGCCTCCGCGGCCAAGATCCGCTGCGATGCGACGTAACGATGACATACACTTCTACAGATTTAGCCTCACGTCACGCCTCACCTACATTACCTACCTACATACCGGCTCGCAGAGAAAGTGACCAAGATCATAGTAAGCAATTCTTTTACGAACGTACTACGCTCTAATACATAAACAGCCATTGAGTCGCGTATTCACAATGCTAGCCTAAAGTAATTCACCACCTGCAAAAATATTGTATTCTTATTTAATACCGTTATCGTATCGCGTTATGATAGTGCCGACGCGTCTGTGAAATTCACAGAAACTATAGATAATGGAGGGTCTTCATTTACTGTGATAGTGATTTCAAATCATTTACCTACTCGTTTCGCATTTTCTCGCTGTTATGTCCGATGGTGTTTTAATGTCTTATTTATCTTTTCATTAGTATACCCATGTTAAATTAACTTAACTACAGGTTTTAAGTTACACTAACCGGACGTCACTGGGGGCGTGTTGACAGTGGAATTGCGTCGAGCATGTTTTTTTTCTAGTTACAGTTAGAGTTAGAGCAAGTGGATAGATCACAAAAAAGGAAGTATAGTTACACGCAATGACCCAATTTTAATACAAACAGTTCATAGTCGCCAGCCCGTCAGTTTTATAGTAAGTATTACAATAATGAGGAATTTAGCTATAAGTTCTCTTAGTTTGAATTTAAAAGTCATACATATCGGACGGCGAAGTGCAATACCTTCCAACTGACATTGACCTTTGACATGCGATTGAGAATCTTAGCACCCCCGTTAGGAGGTAATGGTACTTCACCGTCGATATCAAATACACTACCTACGTACATATACGGGTATGCACATGGTCCGTAGTGTATTTCTCCAGCAACTAATTAACTTTGAATTACTCCAAACTATATTATTTTCTAAAAAAAATTGGGATCAAATTGAGACTGAGTAATATGAGTGGCAGTGAATTTCTTAACCGTACGTCAGTCTGTGGGTAATAAAATAATGGCACGTGCACGTAGCGATTGCACTACGATGCAATCTGTATCAGCGGCACTCATGATATTGTTATACAATAGATCTATTCTTCAGTCTATCGTCATTGCGAATTTTATTACTATGTGATTTGATCTTGTTTGTAACTTACTATTTAATTTTCCTTACTAAATAAATCGTGCTTACAATGATGAGCACGATTACTCAATGGGGCAGCCAGGTAACCCAATGAGGTTACCTTATTTTTAGCTCTTCTATAATTCGGTTCAAAATCATCAACAAACACGGTACAGTCCATATACATATTATTATATATTATCATCATCATCCCAGCCTATATACGTCCCACTGCTGGGCACAGGCCTCCTCTCAGAACAAGAGGGCTTAGGCCGTAGTTCCCACGCGGGCCCAGTGCGGATTGGGAACTTCACACGCACCATTGAATTGCTTCGCAGGTTTGTGCAGGTTTCCTCACGATGTTTTCCTTCACCGCAAAGCTCGTGGTAAATTTCAAATGTAATTCCGCACATGAATTTCGAAAAACTCAGAGGTGCGAGCCGGGGTTTGAACCCACGACCCTCTGCATGAGAGGCGATAGGTCAAACCACTAGGCCACCACGGCTTATTATATATTATACCACAAATAATATTTTGTTGTATTTTATCTATTACTCCATTGTAATGTAAGTATAGGTATTAAGTATTCTCTTCTTTGATAATTATTAATGGTTTTATTGGTCTTCAAATAGATATTTTCATAGTGTCATTGACATCATACATTTTTTATGAAACCTTTCTAAGGAGCTAAATGTAAATAGGTATGAGATTTTAACACCACAACACGAACAACAATAATTAAAATGGTGTAACAGATTGCGCCTATAAAAACTAACTAATTATATTTTTCTCGTGGTATCGTTAACTTCAGTTTCACTTAGGTGTGAAATCTTGTCATCCGTTACAAATTTCGTGTTTCCCAAGTTCCACTGCCCATTCAGTGTACTTGCTTAACATTTATTTTACCAGTGATTAGTAGTGTTTGGCTGTTATCTTTTCTCTATCCGTTGTCACAAGTATTTGATACTTAATTCCTAGGGACAATATCGACTATATTGTTTTAATGAATAAAAATGCGATTAAACTTAGCTGAAACGCGCCTGTGTCACCTAGTATATTGTAAAGAGGTACGGAAATTTTCGTCTATAAGTGTTAGTAAATCTTCACCCTTCGATTTACTGCTTTTTTGTGATTACCATCGGGCTGGTTTGAGGCGTGACTCACGTATTTACCTTTTAGTAGTTTACACAGCCGTTTGATGGCGAGCTTACATCATCGATCACCGAGACAATACTCACACCTTAACTCTAATTATTAACCATTGATGCCGCACTAATCATGATAAGAAGGTTGGTTCGTGTAACCTCATGTCACTTGACAGTGGAATATGAAAAACCCATTAGATATTCCATAAATATACGTGAAGTCAGCTAAGCTTTTGACAATCCGGACATCTATTCATTATGTTGACGTAACTACTGATTTGTGTTTGTCGCGGGTTCCTTTGTCACCGTGGCGGAGTAAAAGTACTCGTACAATGATTCTATTTGTTTACGCTTGATAATTCAATTTAGCCTTATGGTAATAATCAAATCGCAGTTGTTCTGCTTAAAAGCAAAATTTAGTGGAAAGGTGAAATCGCTAAAGCGCCAAAGCGATATATGGCGCTTTAGCGATTTTGCTTTCTACTGACGATATATAATATATTCTTATAATTTGCAGACAAATCAAAAGACAGTACAGCTAGTATAAACAAACATGCAATCATTGTGTTGTTTAAGAAAGTAGCGGCGTGGTCTGACTCATACAAAAACTGAATTGATTACTTCTATGTAAATAATCAATAACAATATTAGTGGCAAACGATTAGTCACGACTGATAGTGCTCGACATAATTGAGGTTGCTGGATGGATAGATAAATCCAATAAGTAAGCAGTGTTTCGGTCGATGACATAGAATTATGGTGTAGTCTAGACACTCGCCCTTATTTGTTTGTGTGACGTCCCGCGGCGAGCTGAACTCTATAATCCCGGGAAAAGATATTGCGGACGAAATCAGGATTTTATTGACACCGTAAGTTACAAATACCAGAGCCGTGACTCGGCCTCATTTTAATTAATCGTACAAACCCTGGACTTGCTGGAATTCAAACCCAGAAGTTGTAGTTTTATAATTACGATATTCAACTTGGCTTTCAAAACCAATTAATATTATAATTTGGTTGGAATATTCGGATCCACCATCCGGCTTCCGCTTGGACGGAATTGAATTGAGTCCTCCTGTCCTGCGTCAAGGAATGTGCCATCCCACTATTGCCTTAATTTTATCGGGTTTTAAACGCATCGATGACCTGCCAACCTAACTCAACGTAGATTTAAATGTTGTAAAATATTCTAAAATTAACTGTCCTAAATTATTATTATTCTTTGGGTTAATGTGACAAATTTGTACGTTGCCCGTTTCAAAATCTGTCCTAAACAAAAAAAAAACGGCCAAGAGATTCTGAATTTATTCAATTTTTTCCACCCAACACAATCAGATTTTAGAGGGGGGGACGGGGACGGGGGGACGCTCGATTTCAATGAAAATTTGCACTTTAAAGTTGAATATGTCGCAAACAGATCACTGAATAGAATAAATGTCTTAGCAACACCCCAGTGGTTTTAAGACCTATCCAACGATACCTCACAATATAGGGTTAGTCGAGAAAAAAATGCACCCCACTTTACGTCTATGGGAGGTACCCTAAAAATTTTTTTTTTACTTTTTTTTATTGTACCACTGTCGGCGTGACTGCAGCTACAGCTTTCTAATAGGTACTAACGGTCTCTGAGCTTACCCGCGGACAGACAGACAGACAGAAGAAATAGAAATGGCGAAACTATAAGGGTTCCTAGTTGACTACGGAACCCTAAAAACGGTCACGCTTTAGAAGAAATTGCTAGTTTATTGCATCAGCTGATTCGCTGAGATTTGGCCTGCGAGTCCAGGCTTATTACTCATCCATCGGTCACGTCTAACTCTTGACACGCTTTCCAATATTTCTTAACACGCTTTTGACAGTGTATGACATGTAAACATCATCACAAACTCGTTTGCACATCAAAGGTATGGATTACTATACACTATGTCCTGTCCTACATCTGGTAAACATTCTAATATTACTTATTACTGTACATGGCTTAATGTATTCAATGTAGTTAATTGAAACATCTCGCTATCTATACTACACTATATTATCAATTTTCAAGCAAAACAAACAGCTAATTGGAGCAAAAGTAGACAACCAGATGCAGTAAAGAGTCGGTTATGAGTTTCCCGTTCGGGGATTCCCGTTTACGTCATTTAAATGGGGAGAGCCGGGGTAGGACGTATGGTAACAAAGATAAAGAAGCGATAAACGTAAGTAATTGTAGTGTGACGTCATAGCCCGATATTTAAGACGAGGACAACATTAGAAAGCAGCCAAAGTGGGTTATCAGCTGTTAAATCACTTTCGTTGTGGAGCGAACTGAATGGTTGGCCCATTGTCTGCGTGCGGCGACGCTAAGGTTCCGCGGAACGCGCTTGTCGCAAAGACCCTTCTGGGTCAATGTTGTTCCCACCGTTGTGTCGCCGTTACTTCTTTATGCTTGGCGTGGCGGTATGCCTTGTTCGGTTTAGTCTACTTGCTTTGTTATGACGAATATGTTTATGGTATAATTATTTATTAAAATGGAACACTTGTTTCCAAATATAATTTAAGCTCTGTATAAAAGAGTCAGCCATTATTACTTGTTTCACTAATGAATGAACATGTTGTTGCTTTTCTTGTGGAATAGTCGAAATCTTTATGACTACTGTCAAGGAACCGCCAGATTAGATCGTTATAGCTGACAGATATTATTCGCTATACTATTTTAAATATCAAAAACTCTACAATCGGCCTTATATTCGATAAGTAGTTCGACGCAGTAAACGGTTTTAATTGTTTTCAAACTGTACCCTAAAAATATGCCAAACGTAGCTAATTTTAAAGCAAGTTTGTGTTTTCGTTATACGGAATCCGTGCCCTAATAGAAGGCTTGATTTGATACTCGTTCGATTTTAATAGCTCGCTCGTTACGTCACCTGTTGCTTTTACCATCGAGCATTTGTTTACCAAAGAATGAAAGTTGAAACTCCGAGTACACCGACCCTAATGATTTTAAACCGACTGTCGTGTTAATCACACACCAGTTGAATCAATGAATGATGTCAAATTGAAACCTTTCTTTAAAAGAAGTTGACTCAAGAGGCTCTGTATAATATTAAAGACTATTTTGACATAACATTTGAATCAGAAGTAAACATTGTATAAAAATGGACATATCTGCCAATGAAATTAATGTTATTATGTATTTTTATAATTTAGAATTTGGAACACAATTAATGGTTACGAATATGAATCTATTCAGTTATATTAAGGATGAATTCATTTTATTACGCATAGTATAATGATTAGTTTTAAAATTAAAACATTTCGACTTCACTTTTAGGCCGTCTTGCAGAAAAAAAAATCTAGATTTAGTATTTAAACCTGGCTTAAGATTGACAGTTCCATACATTTTGACACTACTAAATGGGGTTAACACTAACTCGAGATTTGGATGTTTCTAGCAAGTAGCCATTAGAATTTTAATTATTATTATTTAGACTTCAAATTAAGATTATTTAATTCTAATCCAATTTTTGTAATTTAAATTTATTTTTTCCCTTTTGTTATCTGTACGTTTAAAATATGCAAGACTTGTTCTAGTGCATAATTTATTTGTGTCAATGGAATAAAGAGATATAACTATGACATGAAATTATTGTTTACATAAATTATACAATGCTCTATTGTGATGTGTGGGTGGTGACCGTAGTAACTACTGAAGACTTGATAAGTGAACGACATTCGCAGTGTGGTAGCCGGCCAGTGATAAGAGAGCGTTGCATTGAATGGCGCTGTGATATGAAGGAGTTACATCATCTCGCCTCACAGCTGCCAAAGAATACAGCCTTTAACTAAACAGGAGGACGGAGATAATATGATAACTATGTAAAGTACCTAATAGTAATCCCTAAAACGAATTGACAAATCATTTGACATGCTTCATGCGCGCGGTCGTTGTGTCAATAATTTATAATATGAAAATGACAAAGAAATAGTTATGTATTTCCCCGAATTGCATATTCTTTACGTTGAGTACATTTACGGTTTATGGCTATGGCTGATAAAAGAGAAAATAATGATGATAAGTTAAAATCAGGGAAACAACATTCATTCATGACTAAATAAAACAAATGCATGATTCTACTAGTGACTCAAATACTTACATTATTATGATAGGTACATAATATATTTATACTCAAGAATTACTTAATCCATACTAATATTATAAATGCGAAAGTGTGTGTGTTTGTATGTTAGTCGTCTTTCTCGTCGTAACGGAGCGACGGATCGACTTGATTTTTGGCATAGAGATAGTTTATGGGCCAGAGAGTGACATAGGCTACTTTTTATCCCAGAGAAATGCATAGTTCCCGAGGGAACAGCGTGCGATATGCGAATTCCACGCGGGCGAAGCCGCGGGAAAAAGCTAGTATGTATATATGACAAAGACAATGTTACATAATAATGTTACTACTAATTTTGTTATATAAAAAAATAAAACATTTCGCTCATCATGAAAATACCAGACCAACGGAGGCGCCATATTTTCCTCCTATTAGATATAAAAGCAGGAAAAATGTTGATGTACAAATGTCACCACTTAGGGATTAATTTACCCTGTTTCACAGCCAGGAAAATCTTTCTTTGTGGAGCTCGTCATACTTGGGTAGCCTTTTAATTTAAGGCCTTGTTTGGCAATGTATGAGTTGGCCGGCCCGCCCGACTCAGAACGCGTCCCATATGGTAAGGCCTTTCTCAATATTACTCTCTGCAAGAAAGAAATGAGTACGAGGAACATAAAAATAAGCTCACGTTTGCTTCTTGCCGCTTGGCCACGTGTTATCATACAACTGGCAAATATAATGTTTTAATGTTTATTTGGGTACAAACGGTACAATATGGCTGATTACAAATGAAAACTTAGCTAATACACCAACCAGTAAATTACCTCTATTTAACTTATATATGAAAATATTTATGTATGTATCCAATGTCCATTACAACATTGAGGATAAAAATCTGATCACGATTATGATTATTTTCCCCTGAGAAAATCTAATGCAACAGAATGACGTGCGATATGGCGATTGTTTGTATATATTTGCGTACCCCTATATCGCAAACACAGATATTCAAGCATACTTGACGTACTTTTTTCATTACGCATGGAGACATTATTGGCTCAAATGTACCGTGTAAATACATAGTTTTATTGCCCGTTGCTTACAAGTTTTCCACCTCGCTGCACATTTGTTTGTCTGTGGCAGTAAAAAGCAACTGCTATGAATGGAATTAGTATGCATAAAATACTTATATCATTTTCATCGTACAGGAGTTCTGCACTATTACAAATATTTAAGTCGAGCGCGGATATTTTGCATACTACACTACTTCGCGGAATAAATCAAATATATAAATAAATAAATATCAATATAAAATAAAATATCATATAGTTTTTTTTTTTTTGGTTTATTTCTATTCAAAATCCACAATACTTCCGATTATAATATATATTTTAAAAATGTGTTCCTTGGTCACTTGCGTTAGATCTCATATTCACTCATGTATTTAAGAGAATAAAGCCGACAAGCGTAATATTTGGAGCAATTTTTTTTCATATGGGAACCAGTGCCCTTAGTGTAAGTTTTCGGTTACAAAATACGTCTCGATCGCGTTCGCGTTAAAATCTTAATTTGTATGGAAACACGAACATCGCAAACGTTCTGCTAGAGGCGCTGTTCGTGTTTCCATATAACTTGAGATTTTAACGCGAACGCGATCGAGACGTATTTTGTAACCGAAAACTTACACTAAGGGCACAGTTTCTGTTTCTATACAGAAATAGCTCTAATATTACGTTTTTTAAACAACACATTAATATTATTCCTTCCATAGGTAAGTTTAGTGGTGCTGCAGGGAAAAATACCCCTTTATTTATTGATATACCAACAGTGTTTACACAGGAAATTACATGTACATTTGTTTGCTATACCTACTTACCTAGTACTAGTACTAGTAGACAACAAGCGAAAACGAATGTGTAATATTTGGAGCAATTTTTTTCATATGGAAACCAGTTTCTGTTTCTATACAGAAGTAGCTCTAATATTACGTTTTTTTAAACAACACATTAATATTATTCCTTTCATAGGTAAGTTTAGTGTTGCTGCAGGGAAAAATACCCCTTTGCTTGCTATAATCACTACCACAATATAGAAATCAATTAACGTCAGTCTTTTCCTAAACGTTTTTTGATACGAAACATCGTTTCGCTGATCGTTTCAAAATTCAGTGTCAAATAAGAACTGGGAAAATACTTAATAATTAATTAATTTAAATGAGATTTAATAGTTAATTTAAATGAGATTTAACTAATAGAGATTTAACCTGGGTGACCGGGCTAAAACTCGGTAACAATCGTTTTCCCAGAGATAAGACCAAATTAGATCGATTTTTCATCCCCGAAAACCCCTACATGACAAATTTCATCGAAATCATTGGAGCCGTTTTCGAGATCCCCGAAATACATATATAGCTCGTAATAGAGATATTAGATTAGATTTGGCATAGACAATGAAAGTAAAACCAAGCCTTGCTTAAACGTTTTGGTTCATAGCATAATGTAAAATATGTGTGACGTACTTATCTTTGCAAAGTAACGCCTGACACGATTACAATTATAAGTTGTGATTACTTAGTCTGTATTAATTAATCCAGTTGCAGTCAGTAATTTAAAGCTTAATATTATTTGTTTTTATTAGCAATACTCTTACTCAGCTCTTTAAAAAAACTTAGATTTCGTTGAGCAGGCGTACCTATTGCTAATAAAAACAAAAAATCACCTTGATGAAGATCTTACGAAAATATCGAAACTTGTCGAACTGTTTCCTGACTTAAAAAACGTGATTTGATACGTGTTTAATTATTCGTTTATAAATGATATCTCACGAGGGCCCAAGTAAATATTAGAAATATGTTATATATGTGGTGCATAATTTCTTACGCCTTTCCTAATGATGAGATGGCACCACGCGTCATTATTGGCGTATGCAAACGAATACGATTTTAGGTCGGTCTGATGGATTCGCGGTGGCTGTGGCGGTGGTCAAATTGGTATGACGCATGACGCGTCTGGCGCAGAAAGCCGTAGGAGGTGCAGGTTCAAATCCTATCCGGCAACCCTTTTTTTCATTTTAAGGTTAAACCTTCAAGTGCCTCTTACTTATGTGACTGTGTTTAGTGTCCTTTTGAAATGCAATATCAAGTTTTTTTTCTAAAATAAATAGTTTAAAATTGCGACAAAACTGGGTTACTTAACTGAAGTATGTTCTCCACTAAAATATGGCCAAATCTTCACTACACAACCAAGCATCACATTAACGTATTTATACTTAAACTAGCTTTTGGCTCGCGTGGAATTCGGTTATCGCGCGCTGTTTCCTCGGGAACTGTGCATTTTTCCGGGATAAAAAGTAGCCTCTGGCCCATAAACTATCTCTATAGCAAAACTCACGTCGTTTCGTCGTTCCGTTTCCACGTGAAAGACGGACAAACATACAAACACACACATTTTCGCATTTATAATATTAGTATGGATATGCGTTATATAAAATTTCACATGGGATTGGGTGGGGGGAAGGAGCTGAGCCAAAGTTTCCAGAAACCGCTTCTTAAGAGTAAACACTAATTTAATTACAATATCTATCCAGCCGTATACCTCTTCTATTTATTAAATGTACTTCCTTCTCCTTCCCGCAGATCAGTGGACCGGTACGTGCGAGTGAAATGGCGCGACGTGCGTGTGGGCGACCTAGTGCACCTGTCGAACAACGAGGCAGTGCCGGCCGATATGGTGCTGCTGCACTCTTCCAACCCGATGGGCCTTTGTTACTTAGATACCTGCAACCTGGACGGCGAGACCAATCTCAAGCAGAGGATGGTCGCGCCGGGGTTTTTAGAAAAGGTAAGAGAACGTTTATGATTATGACGTCACGCCAACTGTTACCTAGGATGTCTTAATCTTAATCTATATTAGCCTTTACCAGTTCGCCCGTGTGAACCATAAGTCCGGGCAGTGGAATTGAAATTCCGGGTTTTTATCAAATTCTCATGGGAAAATCCCATAGGAAATTACATCGTAGTCTTTATTTACGTTAAATGCAAAAACCAGTGCAAAAAATACGTCTTTAGATTTAACGGTTGAGTGAGAGTTCCTGCTCCAATCTCGTGTATTCCAACGGAATCGAAATCGGAGTTCGAGGCCTAAAACTCAAAGAAAGGCCAAAGGTTAATAATTTTTTAAATTAGTTATTTTTCTAAAATTCTTATAACTTAACCTCAAGATTAAAAGCGCAAAAGTGGCACTCTCACCTATATGTGGTGAGAACAACGAACTTTGACTTTGACACATTAATATTTATATATGTAAATTAATATTTAAATATAGGTATAATTTTCACTTGTTAAGTTGAAAGAATAATAATAGACTTCATGAAATGATGACCCTGCTTGCATCAGGTCAGGGTTACCAACATAGGGTTATATACCTACATAGCTGTTTGTCGTTCTTGAAATTGTGTGAAATTTTTAGTTAAAGCATTGTAATTACAAATCTCCGTAGTAAACATCATGTTTTGAGATTTGTAAACATTGTTTAAACCTTTTTTAATTCCCGACGCAAAAAGAGGGGTGTTATAAGTTTGACCGCTATGTGTGTCTGTATGTCTGTGTGTCTGTCTGTGGTACCGTAGCTCTTAAACGGGTGGACCGATTTGAATACGTTTTTTTTTATTTAAACGCAGGTTTTCTAGCCATGGTTCTTAGACATGTTTTATCAAAATCGGTTCAGCTGTTTTTGAGATACTGAACTTTGAAGTGACATAAAGTCGGGTGTTTTCCAAGTTTTTGTTGGTTAGGTTATTTAAGTTATACCTTTTGGCACGGGTAACAATTTATTCTCACAATTGTTTTATGCAAGTAATTAATGGATTACCTACTATACCACATTCTGTCCTAGCCCCTATTTCATTAGCATACAGGCTACAGGTGGAACTGTATCGGTCTTTATTTTGTTGCGGAACTCCTCAAACCAGCGGTGTATTTCAAATTATCTTAATCATATGTCGCCTATCATGTCTGTGAAATGGGGTCTGCTGTATACCTAGTTATGTCATGGGTATCGGTAACTTCGAATAAAAATATTTTGCTTATAGGTACTGAATCGAAGTGATTTTTACCTGCACAAATCTCTCAATCTAACTGAAATAAAAGTTTATTTTAAATACACATATATATATTTATAAACAACACCTGGAAAGTACCTCGGCCGTGTTATTTATCACTTACCCGAAACCCCGGTATTTCAATTACTGTAATGGATAGAAAAATGATTCAAATCTAGTTGCAATGAAGGTCAAGGCCTTATGTGCTTTTCATGCATACTTAATGTCCTAAACTTAGGGGCGTAATCACTGTGACCATTAATCATTTCCCTCGCCTGTAGCTGGGGCCGGTATTGTCTCTTTGCTTTGTATTTAGCGAATATTCACCAAAGTGTGTCACCGTCGTTCCAGTCCAACGAGTATCCACATTTAACCTCATTGCGGGCTGACATTAACGTCGCTTTCATAACACTGTAGGCATGATAATGGCGGTTTTTCTCGATTTTGACTCACTATTATACCCCAGTACCTAAGAAGCAAAGCGTGGGAACACTTTCTCCGATATTACCTACACAATAAAATCGGAAATGAGACTGCTTCGAGTCGAGCGGGTTGCATCAACGTCAATTATGTACTATTAAAGCTCCAGCCAATTAAAATAAGATTAACAATGAATGTCACGCACGATGAATGGTACCGGCTTATCACGCGGTGACACGTCAACATTACATCTGACAACGGTTAGTATAATGAGAATCGGATACAGAAATAAAACTGTCCGGAATTATCGATAAAAGCTCTATAGAACAAATTCGAAAATCTTTTCTGACCTAACCTAAAATAGATTTTACACTTCGGTACAAACTCTGATTCCCATTCTTCTTTTTTTTCAGCATTTAACTTTTAGTCCAGCCAAATTCAGAAGCTCAGTGGAAGTGGAGCGGCCTTCCACGAAGATATACCGGTTCACGGGCACGATCTCGCACCCGGACCAGGCACGAGTGCCACTCAACTCTGACCACCTGCTCCTCAGGGAATGCACTATCAAAAACACAGACTTTGTCGAGGGCATCGTCGTGTACGCCGGCCACGAGACCAAAGCCATGCTCAACAACGGCGGCCCGCGCTACAAGTGCTCCAAACTCGAAAGAAAAATGAACACTGACGTGATCTGGTGCGTTCTAGTCCTACTCTTCCTATGCTGCGCCGGTGCCGTCGGCTGCAAGACTTGGCTCGATCAATACAGCCTCCTCGATTTCCCACTGTTCATCCCCAAAGCGGGCTCGCCCGCGTACGAAGGCTTACTCATTTTCTGGACGTACATCATCGTCCTGCAAGTCATGATACCGGTATCTTTATACGTAACGATAGAGATGACGAAACTGCTTCAAGTGTACCACATACATCAGGACGTAGAAATGTACGATGCTCAGACTAACACGCGCACTCAATGCAGAGCATTGAACATCACTGAAGAGCTGGGGCAGATCAACTACCTATTCAGTGACAAAACGGGAACACTTACTGAGAACAAGATGCTATTCAGGAGATGTACCGTGAGTGGTGTGGATTATGATCATCCGCCTGGTCCTCCGGCGGAACCATCGATAGATTTGCCGCCCGTCGTCACTCCCATCACGCAAGTGTCTCCGAACAGAAGAATGCTACAACACCTGTTAGATTCCAATGACACTCAACACACACAAAAGGTGCGTAAAATTACGAATACTGATCCCAGTACTTAACAAACCAAAGCTAAATTTCAAATTTATTTGTAACGAACTGTGCTACATTACATAAATTTCTTTAATGACGTATGAAGTCTAAGCCGCTACGCAAAAAAGAAAACACACCGTGAATAGCCACTACAGTAGAAGTGCCTCCAGTGGCTCCTCTATAGTGGCTCCAACTTGTAGCTGCGTCTCACTACAAGTGGCAACGACTGACACCATCATTCCGCAGGTCTAAATCAATCAATGTATATACTCTTAAGTCTTATGTCTGCAGCATACACTCGAAGAGTGGCATGTGAGAAGTGGCGAGCAACGGAGGCCGAGATGTAGTGGGTCTACGTTAATACTCATGCTACTCATCATGCCGCTAAGAGAGACAAGGACAAGATGCGCGAAAGAACTGTGTGTTAATGCTACATCACACTCTAGCAGGCAAGGAGCATATTGTGGCGCAGGAGTCACACGTCAGTTTGTTGCAGGTGCGCGAGTTCCTCCTGATCCTGGCAGTGTGCAACACGGTGGTGGTGAGCCAGCCCCACGTAGACGCCATGCAGATGAGTGGCTCGAGCCCGGGCGACCGCGACGAGCCGACGAGGTCCAACGGCACGCTGCGCTCCAATGACAAGTCAGTACCAAGTACCAACCCGCCGCTAACTATTGTTCATCAACGATTATATTTGTATTTCTGGTGGGGTTTAACTAACGTTCGATCAAATGCATCGTTTGACAAACAATTCATTTGGCAACACCTTTTTTTCTCCTCACATGTGAATTCGTACTCATTTTGAAATCTTGACGATTTATTGGTCACCTGAGAAGGGAGGCCCAGACAGTGCCGAACTCTCACCGGCTAAAAAATCCAGCAGCACGTCCCCAAGTCCCTTACTTACAAAGTAGCGGATTAGCAGATATTGGCAGATATTAAAGTGTTGTAAATAAAATGTTTGCCAAAGGATACGTTTTATTGTAGTCCTCAGTTGGTAGGTGTTGGATCAGTCGCCGTCAACGTCACAGGATTGGTTTATGATTAATATGACAAAACAGCAAGCAGCAGCTGGCTGACTAGCTACGAAACTGCGCCTGGCTGGCCTATCACCGCACTAAACTATTGTGTACAGGGGCATTTCGGTGAATGCTGACACTTAGTATTGCAATATTCTTCGGCACATAATAAAATATAAAAGCAACAAAACTTCTGGACATAAATTAATAGCAAAATTATCAACTGTTTTTATTTCAGTAACGTTTCAAAATCAAAGAAAATAAATATATAGCATATGCTTGGTTATTTGGTTTGGTGTGTTTACATTTGGTACCAAAATTATGTATATTATAAATACGCCCACATACCTAGAAACTAAAAATTTAAGGATGATTTCGGTTCGCAAAAACAAGAAAACGCTGATGCGATGTGTTTTGTATTGCTGTATATTGCTTATAACATTAGAGAATAAAACTACGACATCATTACTTTTTTCTGACTTTGCCAGTTTTGTTAACTTCTGGAGTTGGGTTTTTGTGCCTTCTTCAAACAAGCATAGAGTTTAATACTTCATTTTAGGACTGGACTAACAACAAAGCGAACCAAAGCTTAGCTTGGAACAGAACAAATTTAGATCGTCTGAGGCGTGCAAAGGCGGATACAGTAATTAACTTGATGTTGGTTGTCGCGGGATTCGTGATGCGCCACGAGAAATGTAGCGGCAGCTAATGCCTCCCGATTATGTATCACTTGCTTTGGATTCGCGTGAGTGAGTTTGAATATCTTGAATAACGATTTAGATAACGTGCGGAAGTAGAAGAAAACTGACCGTGATTTGTTTGAATTATATATACAGTTTAAGGTTTCGTATTATGTTATAACGGTATTTCGTACCAATTATTTATTAAATCTGCCTAAATCGATTAAGTAAGTATGAAAGTAAATTGTAACGACAGTAATCATCATCATCATCATCATGTCAGCCGAAAGACGTCCACTGCTAGACATAGGCCTCCCCCAAGGCTCTCCACTCAGACCGGTCTTGTGCTTTCCGCATCCACCGCGATCCCGTGATCTTAACCAAGTCGTCGCTCCATCTTGTTGGAGGCCTCCCGACAGCTCGTCTCCCGGTCCGCGGACTCCATTCCAGAACCTTTTGACGCCATTCCAGAACCTTCTGACCCCATCGGCCATCAGTCCTGCGAGCAATGTGCCCCGCCCACTGCCACTTTAGTTTCGCAATTCTTCACTACAGTAATGTTCTATTTTAATAAAACTAATCTGAAGGCTGGTATTAATGTAGGTAATAATCAACTTGCATTTAGTGTGTAAAAAGTGTATTATGTGTCACAAACATTTACTATTTCTAAACTACCACGGGCCCGTTTCAAGGTGACTTGTAGGTAAATAGTAAATCAAGCGGTAATAAAATTAGTTGTGAAAGACATCCACTTGTATTACAAGTTATCCTATCATGAAATGGACTTTAGCAAACAGAATTTAATTAAAAAAAACTCTCTACAATGGCATACTAATATCAAATTTAACGTTATTTTAACAGTTTTGCAACTAACCTATCACTCCCGCCCACTTACTTATGCTTGCATGATTGCTAATCGGACTTCGAATGCATAAACTATTTTTAACAAATCCGGGTTGGCCAACAATCGGTACTCTGCAACCAACTACAACTAACCTCCACGTTCTGCACTTTACTGATAAAGTTTATACTTCTCGAAAATAATGACCCATGATACTGAACTCTCTAAGAGGAAACAGTTAAGGCCGATGTACACCAGATACAACTGCGTGCCACGTCACGCACACGCACCAGTTGTAATGTATGAAACTGTATAGAAATGGCATCTTTCTATACAGTTTCATACATTACAACTGGTACGTGTGCGTGTCAAGTTACGCACACGCATCTGGTATGCATCGGCCTTTAATTGTCACAAAAAAGTAAAAAAAAAAAAACTAAATTGTAAGCAGCAACATCACCTGATAATGACATGGATTATGATGACCTACAATATTGTCTTAATTAAGAAATGAATCACCTAGGGATATTCAATATCATGGACAGAATCACTCCAATCACCAAATCTACACACTGTATTAAAAAAGCATTCGGCTCAATAACACACAGAAATTTAAGTAAGAACTAAAATACCCATGAAAACTTGTCCCAGATCGCAGCGTGGCGGGAGGGTGTCCAAAAAGCTGGCAGCATTGCCACGGTGGGTGGCAATGCTGAGGGCTAGGTAAGAACTAGCCCTTTATTTATACAAAACTAACCCATTGCTTTTTACAATCAACAATTATTTTTTATTTTATTATTTGCGTTCACTTCGATAGCAAATAACTAATAGACGTTATGTGAGTAGCCAGTGTTGTGTCTGATGATTTGTCGCACCTCATTTCATGGAAACTCGAGTGTCCAGTATCAACAGATACTGGTAACCTAGATTTTTTTTCTTTATTCAACTTCGCTTTATGCAAGTTCGTGTAAAAAAAAACGAAATAAAACATAATTCTTGTATGCGGAGCAATCTTTATCTGTAGTCATTAGGTACCTTGCACAAACAGCTTGCCTGTAGGTGGGAAGCTACTTAAATTTGCCAAATGGCTACTTAAACTTTTTTTATAAATTAACTTATAAGTCTCGATTAAAACTATCACATTCAAAATATGTACCTATTTCATTCAACGCACTGTTTTACGCATTACCATAATTAATTATACTTGCATTGCATAGCATAAAATATCATTACCACTAAAACCAGTGCTATTCTCTGCATAAATAAGCATTCTTATTAGGGATCACTAAGTCTACAAGCTGAATCGCATGCTTGTGTATGAAACTAGTTTCATACCAAATAATTTTCATCTATAATCTTAATTATTCGTATGACATCCAGTATGCACAATCAAATCGATGCCTGAAGGCAACACGCGTGCTGCACCTGCCATAGATTTTTTGTTGCGATTTAATGGAGCTATTATAGGTATATACGTAGTTAGGTATTAAGAAATCATTAAGAGTGGAGAACATAGGTGTGCAAGCAAACAGGGGCATGTTTACTCGCAAACAGCGCCGTGTTGTGTCGTGGTGCAAAGGTTACAAATCTGCACCAGTAACACACTCGCGTATATAGCGGACAATATAAGTATAATGTATCCCATTCCTTTCTTACTGTTTCTATTTTCTAACACGCTCACAATCACAACCAATTGTTTAGACAACGATATGAGGTATTGGTAAGAATATTTAGTTAGTGAATACGATTGTGGGCATACACAATCGAACTAACGTATAATCCTGGGCCTAATTGGCAAAGATATTGGCCAAAGCCTATGGATAATAAATGAGGCGAAGACACATTGAGGATAATGTATATATAGGGATAAATACTTATCCGCTATAAACGCTAGTGGTGCTTGGCCTCCTGACCTATCTAACTCAGTGTTTTTCAGCGTATGGGTCTCGACCTCTTGTAGGGTCGCAATTACCTACTTCAAAATACGTACAAAATACGTTCATTTACTCATATTGTTCATCATTAAGAATATCATAAATAAGTAGATTAGGAAGAAGGTAGGAGGTAGTAGGAAGTCGCCAAATATTTCTCTAGATGGATAGGAGGTCGTGCCGTGAATTTTTTTTAAAACACTGATCTAGCTCATTACTAGGTACTGACATACACAGTAGAGGAAACTGAATCTCGTGCCAGGACGCTTTTCACGATGATTTCTTTGACAGACACGTATGGAATGTCAATATGACTTGAGCGATAAGGCTCCACCCTCATGCACGGTCCAGTTTCATCGACTGTACGTATCTACTAAAATTTCAGTTGGGCACACTGTAAAGGCCTATGCTAGCTGACGCGGCTTGCCCGGAGCGGGTAGACGCCTGTTGAAAAATAGAAAGAGCAGCGCGAACTGTACGCGTCGCGAAAGACAGATTTTACCTGTATCGGCAACCGCAGGCGTGCGCCCGCTCCGTGCACTCGCGCCAGCTAGCGTAGGCCCTTAAGCTAGAAACGCACGACGGTGAAGGCGGAGCGGTGCAGCGCGGCGCCGGGGTGGTACCGGTTGTAATATTCGAGCTAATATGAAAGAGGCCACACAGAGTACCGCGTGGGAAATAAGCTTGGCGCGGTATTCTGTGTGGCCTCTTTCACGTTAGCTCGTATATTACAACCGGTACCGCTTCCGCGCCGCACCGCTCAGCCTCCGCCGTCAGTGTGTTTCTAGCTTTAGTCGTCCTACGATCAGTCGTCGCAACATAATCACGCTGATTCCAGGTACGCGCGGTTGACAGAGTCGCGGTCTACGACGCCGTCGCCGCCGCCGTCGACCACGTCCCCGTTGCGCTTCCGGTTAGGCCGGCTGCCGTTCGGGACCAAGGACGACAGCGCCAGTGAGCCCAGCACAAGCGTTGAACAACAGGTGGGATTACAAGTTTTTAATGGTTCAAGGTTAACCCTGAAATGCATGATTGCAAATCATTCAAAAAAACAAATCAAAATACCTAGTTTCAATTATTTTTTTACTCTTTTTTTTCAAATCAAATAAAAAAAGATAGGTAGAGCTTCTTTTCAAAAAAAAAAAAAGGATGAACCTATCATTTTCTTTTATTCTTCTTTTCTCTTTGAATTATTCTGCGACGAAGATAAAAAATAAGTGCATTCTGCTCTAGCGACGTCGTACTGCCTCAAGAGTAGCTAGGTGCGACCTTGGATGTTAGAGGTAGCCACGCTCGCGTCTTCGGGCGACGTCGCCATGGCGTCCCAGTGAGTCCGAGCTCTTAGACTATCATTGTATGTGTGTGCAGCTGGCGCGTTTCGAAGCGGAGAGCCCGGACGAGCTGGCGCTGGCGGAGGCGGCGCTGGCGTACGGCTACGAGCTGCGCGCGCGCGCCCCGCACGAGCTGGAGCTGGGCGTGCGCGGCGAGCTCACCAGGCTGCGCGTGCTGCGCGTGCAGCAGTTCGACTCCACGCGCAAGTGCATGTCCGTCGCGCTGCGCGGCCCGCAGGGACAGGTAACTGCGCGGGCGCGGTACACCACTTCACTGGGGAACTTCTCGCCGAAAACGGGAGCTTGTAATAGGGTTATTAACGCCATCGCATCGGTCAATTGACATGCTTTTTGTGAGCAGTCATAACAAAATTCACATTTAAAACGGTAGGTAGGTTCACACACGTGTTACAATCTCCCTTGCACCGAAACTAAGTCTGTGAATGCATAGAATCGCTCATTCAATTTCAGCGCTGGCTGTACAGAGCTCTGATAACAAAGCAATAGTCAAGTACCGTCATCAAACCGATGTATTGAAAAAAAGTGAAAATTTGCCCGAAAACTTTTTTCATGTCGATGGCCGATCCTTCCTATCAAATCTTTCTTACAATACCAAAGTATCACCTGTCTCTTCTCAGGTGATTCTGTACGTGAAAGGCGCAGACAGCACAGTGCTGAACGCGTTGGCGCCCGTGCGTGCCGGCTCGCCCGAGGCCGCCGTGGCCGAGCGCACGCGCGCGCTGCTCAGCGAATATTCGCGCGCCGGCCTGCGCACGCTCGTCATGGCCAAACGCACCATGCAGCCCGCGCTCTGGGAGGAGTGGCTAGCGGGGCACGCGCGCGCCGCAGAGATCGGGGAAGGTAACATGCTTTTACACAGCCGGCGATAGTCTAAAGTAGCTCCTAGATGGTCGAGCGCACGCGCACGCTGCTCAGCGAATATTCACGCGCCGGCTTGCGTACGCTCGTCATCGCTAAACGCACCTGGGAGGAGTAGCTGGCGGGGGACGCGCGTGCCGCAGATATCGGGGAAGGTAACATGACTTTACACATTCAGTGTTAGTCTAGCACCGAGTTGTTTATCCACCCGCTCGAGTCTAACAAGGCTAACAATTTCGCATTTTTAGACTCCCAAGTGCCTGTTGGCTAATCATCAGCAGATCTTTCTGCACACAAACTGCTTTGACAAGAAATTTGTAGTAAGATAGGCTGTGTGTTTTTTTAATTACGAACTTTTATTACATTTTATTCATCAGGTCGCGAGAAACGCCTCCGCGACTCCTTGGCCCGTCTCGAAAGCGCTCTGACCCTGGTCGGGGCCACGGGAGTGGAAGACCGTTTGCAAGAGGATGTGCCGCGAACCGTGCGGGCCCTCCTGGACGCCGGGATAGTCGTGTGGGTGCTGACGGGGGACAAGCCCGAGACCGCCATCAATATCGCTTACTCCGCTGCGCTGTTCTCCCAGAGCGACAGGCTGCTGCATCTCATGTCGAGAGACAAGGTAGGTTGATGAACTTCAGGGTTTTACTTATTTGTAGCTCAGTTGATCTCGCTCCTACTTTATTTGTGAGAAAACGATGCACTGAACGGCTAAGCTATTTGAATGAGAACGTGCCACGGATTATGCTGCGATTAAGACAAGCCTGAGACTGCTATTTACTTAGAACCCGTATGTCCCAACGGCCATCGCATCAGTTCTGCGACGTATGGGTTTCCGTACCCGCTTCCATTTCAGCGTTTTAAAATGCTGAGCTATGTCGGTTTATTCAGTGACCTTGGTTCTCCGGTAAATATCGCCGTTTCTAATTTGGTCCCTAAGAGAACGTCCTACCATAGCAATCTGTGTTAGCTTTGTATGCGATAATTTTATTTATCAGGAGCATGCGGAGTCAACGATAAAGAGTTACCTGGGGCTGTCAGGCGCGGAGCTGGGCGCGGGCGGGCGCGCGCTGGTGGTGGACGGCCGCACGCTGACGTACATCCTGGACCGGCGCTCGGGGCTCGTGGCGCCCTTCCTCTCGCTGGCGCGCCGCTGCTCCGCCGTGCTCTGCTGCCGCGCCACGCCGCTGCAGAAGGCTTACATCGTCAAGGTACGGTACTGGTGGGGGTTCATTAAGATGTAAGGTCAAAGTCAAATTACATTCGACTACCTTAATATTATATGAGTTGGTCCGAGATACTCGTACTTATTGTTAATCTTATTTATTGCAGGCGGTGAAGGAGGAGCTGGGCGTGACGACACTCGCCATCGGCGACGGTGCCAACGACGTGTCAATGATACAGACCGCCGACGTCGGCGTCGGTACGTAGTCAGATCAGTTGTAGCTTAAACTTCTTATACTTAGTCGCAGTAAAAATGATTATTGAGACTGTTTGAAGTGTTTCAAATTGTGTCTGTGACAAAGTAGGTACGTACGCGTTCAGCAAATTTTGACTATAGCTCCCTAAACAGAGGTGCTCCGTGTTTAACACCACAAGTAATCCCGACAAAGGGAATTCGTGAATTTGCTACTAAATCATTATTACGGAAATATAGATCTATAGTTAATATTTTTATAGTAATATATAGGCTCCGTCGTTAGACATTTTTAAAAAAAGACTGAAGAACTGGCTTGTGGAGCACACATTCTACACTTTTGATGAGTTCCTTAAATTTCAGCCAACGGCTATTATTTACTAAAATTATTTAATTAATTAGTTCTTAGAATATATTAGAATAATTTTACAAAATGACATGTAATAATGATATTACCAATAAAAGAGTTTGAGTAGGATGTGGCAATTCGAGGTGTTGTCTTTTAAAAACAACCTATTTATTACAGGTCTGTCAGGGCAGGAGGGGCGGCAAGCGGTTATGGCCTCTGACTTCGCGCTGCCAAGGTTCAAATTCGTCGAGCGCCTCTTACTGGTGCACGGCCACTGGTGCTACGACCGGTTGGCCAGGATGATACTCTACTTCTTTCTTAAAAATGCCGTGAGTATGCTGTATTTAGTCCTGTAACTTTGATTTCCCAATCCCTTGGATATAAGGGATTTTGCACGAATATATATGTAAACTATGCCGAAATGGTACAATTAAAAAAAATTTTAGAGTACCCCCATAGACGTAAAGTGGGGGTGATTTTTTTTCTCATCCAACCTTGTAGTGTGGGGTATCGTTGGATAGGCCTTATGGGGTACCATTAAGGGGTTGCTAAAACGATTTTTCGATTCAGTGATCTGTTTGCAAAATACATACATACATACATATAATCACGCCTCTTTCCCGTAGGGGTAGGCAGAGACCATAAAATATTCAACTTTAAAGTGCAAATTTTCATTAAAATCGAGCGTTCCCCCCCCCCCTAAAATCAAAACCAGTGGGTGGAAAAAAATAAAAAATTCAGAATACTATAACGGTTAAGTTTTCTTCAGAATTATTAGTAGTTTAAGAGTAAATAGCAGCCTAAGGTATAAATTTTATACCGTCGTGTACTATAAAATATACCTAAACTTGGAATATTCCGTACAAAATACGAAATCCTAATTATTTCGTAATGGCTACGGAAGCCTATTTTTGGCTACAGGTTAGTTGTTTGTTGGCAGACGTTCGTGTTCATGGTGTTCTGGTACCAGCTGTACTGCGGCTTCTCTTCGGCCGTGATGATCGACCAGCTGCACATGATGACTTACAACCTCGTGTTCACCGCCTTCCCGCCGCTCGTCATTGGTAACTTAACACGCATTACTTTTTACAGAGTAGTCCGATTTCGATCATTCTTTTTTTATTGGATAGATAGGGTATACCTCGAAGTTGGGCCCATATAAATTTGGGAAAAATTCTAACCCTAAGGAGCCCTAAGCGTGGAACAAAATTATAAAATAAAAACTTTAACAAAAAAAATAAACCGCCGAAAAATCTGAACAGCAAAAAATAATAAACCTTTTTTGTTTAACCTTAATCTAGGTACCAGTTTGAAGTCGGTACTCGGTACCTCAGCACTAGCCAGGAGAAGTGGACCTATAGTCGTCTACCTGATGGGCTTCTTTCACTCCTTCTAACTCGTACCCAGATTAAGGTTAAACAAAAAAGGTTTATTATTTTTTGCTTTTCAGTTTTTTCCAGTGGTTTATTTTTTTTTGTTAAAAAGTTTTTTCTCGCAATCGCAGTGCAAAGTATAGGTGTAAAACTCTAGCATTAAACCTATTTTCCCCTCGACGTAACTATCGACGTTATACATATGAACGTTTCAGGTAAAATTACTCATTTTATGCTCTCGTTGTACGGTCGGTTCCTTAACTTATGTATCCACTTTTTCATACTAGTTGCATAGCAAAGTGGATACTTATGTTAGGGCACCAACTGTACCTGTACCATCTAGTATTATTTGAACACGTCTGACGTCCGTCCGTCCACAGGCGCGTACGACCGCGTGGCGCCGGCGGGGCTGCTGTCCGAGCGGCCCGGCCTGTACAGCGCGTCGCGGCGCGGTCTGGCGTACCGCACGCACTCGTTCTGGGCCGTCCTGGCCGAGTCCGTCTACATCAGCGTGGTGATCTTCTTCACGGCCGCGAGCGCCTACTGGGACTCCACTGTGGACTTCTGGGCGTTCGGCGTCTGCAACATGACCTGTTGCCTCGTTATAATGCTGGCGTACGTCGCCATTGAGACCAGGAGCTGGGTGAGTTGATCTCTTACGGATTTTTGCGTGTTTGTACACTGAGTAATGAAGACTCGTCAAATATAAGTATACCCACGGACC
Source organism: Choristoneura fumiferana (assembly GCF_025370935.1). Lineage (NCBI taxonomy): Eukaryota > Metazoa > Arthropoda > Insecta > Lepidoptera > Tortricidae > Choristoneura > Choristoneura fumiferana. The sequence continues at coordinate 17,640,010 of NC_133473.1, forward strand.
TGTAGGTATATAGGTTATGTAGGTGTATGACTCCAGTCGTCCTATATTGCGAGTCCAAACATAAATATTAATATTTATTTTTCTCAATTTGCGTTTGCCTAAACGCCATTCTCGCAATACCACGCGAAATCGAAGAAAATTGTAAACTGTGCTAATCTGAGTAAATAAAATAGTTCTAGATGATAGATTATAGATATTTTGGACTGAAAGTGACTAGACATGAGATGATAACGTATTTAAAGATTGACATGCTCGGTTCTCATATATTGTACCGCACTCAATTCGCGTATTTACTCGTAATTACAAAATGGGTCTGTGGATATACTTTTTATTTTCATTGTTATTTACCATCCATCGCTGACTACATTTAGTTCGGGACGCTAATAGTAACTTTGAAAGGGGCATTACATACTTAATAATAATCTTTGCCATAGCCTTTTCAGCTTATAGCAGAAATTCTGCTTGTAATTTTCTGTTTTATTCCTTTCATGATTAAGAATGTACAATTTCAAAAGTGATAATGCACATAACAATGTGATGTAGTAAGCGATGGGTTATGAACTGACACGGTTGATTGAAATTACTGAATCAATAATGCTACTCGACTCGGTAAACTAGGATAACTACACAATTAATGTAATTTCAGACGGTTCACTCGAGTGAACGTTCACTAGAGTGATTGATTCATTTCTCTTTTATTCCTTGATCACTTTCGTTGCATTTTGTGTTCAATCAGACATGTAGTGCAGTGTCCTAATTAAATGAATGAACACCCTTGTATACCACAAGAGAAATCTGTCCCCACGCGGATGTTATGCCGGGAGACCGAAACTCACTCACTTATAGCCTTATAGTGATGTGATGAGTGAAAAATGCAAAATGAAACGCGAAACGCAAATAATGAACCGTCTGATTCCACCTTTAACAAACATTTTGGAACAACACTATCACTGTTGATGTTTTAACTTTACCCAACACTACTTTCCTGCAATACTACAAGTAGCTAAACATTTTTCGTAACTAAATGGTTTTGTGCAATGTGTTTCATTGTCTCGGTGTTCATAAATTGTATTTATTAATCAGTAATGTTGTTATTTCGTCGTTTTTTAACTGGTAAATGTTTACATGCAGCTTTTCTATTTTAAACTTGTAAGTGGTTAACGTGTGTGAACTAAATAAGAATAAATAAAATAATATATGTTGTGATGTCTCTGTCACTATGCCGTTAACACCGTGTTCGTGTGGTTTAAATCACCCAATCCTCTGGCACTATTCACAATGCTTCTAGTAGTTATAAAATAAGTTAGAGTGTTAAAGGCACTTACTCGTACGTACCGACAATAGGAATAATGTCAACTTTTTAAGCCGCATTCACATTTATCTGTCGTGTTGTGTTGTTGTTGATGTTCTCTGTCTCTCTCTATAGCAGCGGTTCTTAACCGGTGGTCCGCGGACCACTGGTGGTCCCTGGAAGACCTCGAAGTGGTCCGCGAAGCCATTAACAACGAATTGACAAAACGACGCATCAGTCAAGTAGCGGTCGCAACAGTTCATTTATTTACAATTTTACTTTTACCGTATATTACCTTCAAACAGTTGGTGGTCCATGGCAAGACAGAAATTTTGTCAAGTGGTCCCTCCTGACTAAAAGGTTAAGAACCGCTGCTCTATAGCTTGTGATGCGACACAACACAAGCAGTCACAACACACTGCATCAGATAAAGGTGAACTCAACCATATAAAATTTATGAAGCCGATACCGTTCTGATGCGTCGCGACACAATAAGGCAGATAAATGTAAATGCGGCTTTAGTTTCGTACCTGTTCTGTATCATTATCGGTTGGGGCCTCTGACATGCGTTCAAATATTAATATGTATATTACGAATATTTTCTTTTAAAGTAAATAAAATAAATAAATATCATGGGACACTTGACACCAATTGACCTAGTCCCAAACTAAGCAAAACTTGTACTATGGTCACTAGGCAACGGTTAAACATACTTATATAGATAAATACATACTTAAATACATAGTGAACGTCCAAGACTCAAGAACGAACATTCGTATTATTCATACAAATGTCTGCCCCGGCCGGCAGTGATAAAGTTGAAAGTGTTTGGTTCTCTCGGAAATTTTGCCATCCACGGTGTAACTCTGTGATCACTGTGATTAGCTTGTAGCGCCGATACTTCTGGATCGGTACAACATAAAGATATTTAAAAAAATGAGCCCACTATTGTCTCAAAGGGCCGGGCAACTCTCCCCTAATCCAGGTGTTCCCAAACTGTACGCCGTGGTAAGTACCCAAGGGCGTTGGTTGGGGGTCCTGTTTACTCGGAAATTTAGGCAATGTGGTGGAAATCGCTTTGTAACGGCGTCACGCCATTGCTATGGTACCCTATTTCATCTAGCTGCCCTCCAGCTACGAGGTCGTGTGGGAGGTAACAGACCGACAGACAATTACTTTCAATGATATTTAATTAAAAGTAATTGTCCGTCTGTCTGTTACCTCCTTAAGCTTTTAAGGCACTTGATGAGGTATAGAGTTACCTTGACACCCTGGAAAAGACATATACATAGGATGGATAGCTACTCGCTGGGTGCGAAGTACTAGGTAGGGGTAATGAAATCTATCGCAGCGCTAATAGTGGCCAAAAGTAGAAATAATGTAGGTTCTGTCATCTGTCATACTCATATGAATGTGTCATTAACATAGCAATAGTAGACTTAACTGTCTAATTTTAGTAATAGATGTTTGTCTTCTTGAATTATGAACAGAGTTCCTGTTTTGTTCTTAATTCCTCTACATCCCGGACATGTCTAGCAGATACTAACAATTTTCCTTATGAAACGGTTTGAGTGATACTCACAAAACCGGTCTTCAAAATGATACTCATTTTGATCTGAGAACGATATTTAATTTATTACTAGCCATACAATAACAGTTATATATGTTTACTATTATTTAAAGAAACCATTAAAGTAGCTTTATCTTTTTGTTTTACAATAAAAGTACGACTAAACATAAAGTAAACAAACCCTGACATAACCAAAATAAAACACACTTTTTGAATAAATTTTACTTGCCTCATTTAATTTTAATGACCAAAAATGAATTCACAGCCCTTTGTCCACCCAAATCACGGTATCACAGTAATTTTGTATTATAAATTAATACGTGATAGATTTGATTTTTGTCACAATGTCGCAATGAAATTTCAAAACGTCAGAACCTCAGAGCCGACAAACTTGCGGACGCTAGGTGGCGCTGATGTCGTGCACAGAGCCAATACTAGAAGTGCGACGTAAACTGTATGTTCCAAATCCCCTTTTGAGGACAGTTGGGTGGTGGAGTAAAAGCACTTTTGTCGGGTTATCTTGAACTAATGCGAACTGCCTAGTCGTGTGAGTGGTTCGTGCTGAACTCCGTGTCAGTACTGTACCACTCACCGGGCGTAAACCGGCATCGACACCGGCGCAGTGGAAAAACGAAGCCCCGGTGCCGGGCCGGCTAACGGAAAAACAGCCATCCAGATAAACCATGTGCCACATACCGGCACACCTAATATTACTTAGGTGCTCGTAGCTTAAGGCACGTGTATATTCCAGACGGTGATCCACGCGTTCGCGCTGGTGGGCTCGCTGGGCGCGTTCTTCGTGATGACGCTGATCTACCAGTCGTTCAGCGTGTCGTTCCTGAAGCTGCCGTCGACCTACCACGTGCTGCACCACGCGCTGGCCGACCCCGTCTACTGGCTCGTGCTCGTGGTGGCCACCGTCGCCGCGCTGGCGCCCAGGCAAGTGACAGCCCGACCTAGCGGCAACGTCATCATCATCATCGTCCGCTTATACTTTCCACCGACCGAGCGCAGAATTAGAGGGTTAGGCCATATGGGGCCCTAGGGCACACAAAAACTTGGGGCTCTTTTGGAAAGGTTTTTAAACTATCGGAATCGATTGTGCTCTTGATTCTGATAAGAACAAAATACATATTTTGTCTAAAATTTTAAAAAAGGTACATTTTTGTGAAAATGCCCATGTGTGCGCTGGGCCATACAATGGATGTTTTATTTTATGTAAGTAGGTAAATAGGTTTAATATCAAATAATATTATCTAATTCTACATTTTTTTTCTGTAAATATACACATAGACGTGGATGTTTTAAGTGATGAACGGTTGTTATGGCAGGCTGGCGTGGCACGCGGCGCACAACTCGGTGCGGCCGGGCGCGCTGGGGCGCGCGGTGCTGGCGCGGCGGCGGGCGCGCGCGCTGCCCTACGCCGCGCACTACCACTGCGACGTCGCGCGCGCTGAGGCGCACGTCTACAGGTAACTGGCGGCGCACTACCAGTGGCGCGCCATACGTGGCCCGCGGCGCACCACTCGGTGCGGCCGGGCGCGCTGGGGCGCGCGGTGCTGGCGCGGCGGCGCGGCCGCGCGCGGCTGCCCTACGCCGCGCACTACCACTGCGACGTCGCGCGCGCTGAGGCGCACGTCTACAGGTAACTGGCGGCGCACTACCAGTGGCGCGCCATACGTGGCCCGCGGCGCACCACTCTACGCCGCGCACTACCACTGCGACGTCGCGCGCGCTGAGGCGCACGTCTACAGGTAACTGGCGGCGCACTACCAGTGGCGCGCCATACGTGGCACGCGGCGCACCACTCGAATGCACGTCATTTAAATACAATAATTGATTGACACTTCGGATGCCGGCGTATTTCGATTAACATCCGATTTTTCCCCGTTGGAAATAGGTAAATTATACTATTTATACTACACAAAAAAATAATAATATTGCCTAACTGTATTTTTTGTTCACTGTACTCTTGCATTTTGCCATGCCGGAATGCAAAAATGTGTCTGGCTGTCTATACCCTTCTTCCCAAAAATACATACCGACGAATAGAAAACCTCCTCATTTATTTAAGTAGATTAAAAATCAACTTATTACTTAATCTGTTTTTATGCGTGCAGGTCCACGGACGAGGACGGACTACAAAAGACGGCGGCGGACGTGGCGGCCGTGACGTGACGCGCGGCCCGCGCCCCCCTCCCAGGCTGTGATCTGTCGTTAACTGTATTATAGTGTAGGCTAATGCGTGCGCGCTGCGACGAGGGACCAATGCGTCACATTCTAGAGGCTCCTTACGCTACACGACGGGCCATCACGGCCCAACGACTCATGCATTCGATGTGTGAATTGTCACAATCATGGCCGATCACAGACGATTACGCTCTGTACAAACGCGTGCTGTATATTAGATATGGCCCGTTGTGAAGCGGAGCCTTAACGGAGCGGGGTCCGCGGACCCGGGTTGTGTTGAGCGAGCCTTAAACAGATTCCAAATAGTTTTGATACGAACCGTATTCCTAAGTGTTCTTTGAACGTTCTTATGCCTTAGACGATAGGATCTGGACAAAAACAATGAGATACTTAAGTTTTAACGTTAATATTCAGTGCCCCGAATTCTCGTTCTTCGTAGGTACAAGGCGCGCTCAACGTGTGTATCGGAGACCTGAGAATAAAAAGATTTTAACTAAACTTAAATTTTTATATCAATTATTTACTCTATGAGAACATTTCGTAAGTATACTGCTAAAAAAATATTTTTTAAAGAAGCTAAATTTTTAATCTCGGGTCGTGAAAGGTTGAGTTGATAATCTGTCGATGGAACATTTAGTCGCGTCCACACCGACCGCACACCAAAGTCGCTTGGTGTGGCCGCGATCGCCGACTAACTCTGCTGATGTACTTATGGCGACCGATTTAGTTTTAAATGCTGCTTTCGCCACATTAGCAACATCTAAATAAAAAATGTACTACCTTATTCGTAATCAGTTACAAAACCGATGGTTAAGGTTTGTCTTGATCTGTCATTTTGACATTTGCTTTTGCAAAAAACAAAACAACTTAGCTGTGAGAATTGGTCACCTTTTTGTATAAGAGGGTTAGACACTTAGATATCTGTAATAGTCTCAATATATGTATAATTGATGCATGTAACTATGTAATGTTCGTATGATAGACTTGCAGTATTGTATTCTCCCGATAGAACTTCAACTGTCTCATTTGTGTTCCTTAGATGGGTGAAATCCGCGAACTTGTATTTAGTAAAAATAGCTATCGTTTTGTGTTCATTGTAGGTTATTATTTAATCCCACGGCTTAAGCCACTGCGTGCACGTCAAACTCCGACTCGTGATAATGTATTTTGTAGGACTAGTGTGTTTGGCTTCCTGCGAAGCTAGCACGAATCGACGCGACTCAACTAGGTCTCGATTCTTTCTATATTTTTCTCTAACCACTGTCAATACAAGGTACTGTCTACTAGCAGTAAAAGTTGAAGAAAGTCGCGGTACGACGTGCTGGCCTAGCTATCGATTCTGCGTATATCTAGCGAGAATCGCTGCCTTGCCTGAGACTGCCCTCGTATTGGGGCTATAATTTATATAAGTTCAAGTAGGCTTGTAGTGAATGCAACTAATGTAGCGGGTACTCCGAAACGTTTGAGCTCGAATTAGATCTCCCTACGTTAATTCTTCGGCAGGAAATACGCTGGCAAATGTCAGAACACGACAGGGTTGAATGTCTGTTAATAATTTAATTATTACACGTAAGGTGTTAATTAATGAACCGAAAAACTCATACACCCCAACTGTCTTCTTTTATTTTAAGTTAGTTTGATGCGTATACTTGCAAATACCTTAATTGTTTCAAAAAATATTTATTGTTTTGCTAAGTCAGTAATTCTACTTGATTTCAAAATTGTACACTCGTAATTTTTACTTGTCAGTTGCACTTCGCCGTTTTTTGAAGAAAATCGAAACTGTCAGGAAACGGCCAGTTTTAAATTATTTAAATAACAGCCACCTTCAAGATATGCTATGTGTTTAGCGTAAGTAAGTTGCATTTATATACTTTTACACGTGGCACATTAAGAGGAATTAAAAAAAGGATTTTAAAAGAACCTGCAACCTGTTTCAAAGTTTAATGTAATCGATCTTTATCTTGATTCTGAACAAACTACTACCAGGTTTTCGATAATTTAATTAACACCTTGCATATGCGCGCAATCGATATAGTATTTACATTCCAGTATTGAAGTCACGGTATGATCCGACGCATGCGTTTGTCTCGATCGCGCCCGCCGCGTTCGCCGTTGCCGCGCGTTCCCTGCTCGTCTATCGCCTGCGTAACTTCATGATTCCTAGAAGATTTGACTATTTTTAATACTGTTTCTAGTTATTGTACATAGAGACAAATATATTTCTACATTGATAATTATTGTTATATGTACAGTAGGATATTTTTTATATAAAACCTTTGTGTAAATAACTTGTATGTACTAAGACTGTTGTTTATTTTAGAGCTTTTAATTCGTTCAGTTAAATTACTAATAGGGTATTGATAAATCATGTATTTTCCAGTCATTATGTGAGTTGTGAAACCACGCGGAAGTTCTCGAATACTTTTGAGTTTCTTGCCATATCAATCGGAACTTTAGTTTTTAACCAAATGTTTAGTACAAATAAGACAAAATAAATCGCGGCTTGCGAATCTACTTCAGACGTTACAGCCGTGATATTGGTTTGTGTTATGAAGTATATTTTGTCAGGACGTAGGCGGCCTGCAAATCCTTTGTCTATGATTATTTATTCAATATGTTTGTAATATACATACGTACGTATCTATCAACCGACGATATTATTAAGCTTTTACTATTATAATTATTTTTACGAATAACTAGTCTTTTATCAACGAAAAATAGTATTTACAAGCATTTTTCGTCTTTAAACGTTTCTAACATGAAATTTTTCTCCAAAGTTGTATCACTTAATAAATTGTTGGATATTTTCAACGCGTGTAGGTACTGAGTGTTTTTGTTTTGTTCAACTTGAAGCATTTATGTTTGTGATAATGTTTAAACGGAATTGTGTAGTTTGACGCGCAAGCTTGCCGCGCGCGAACCAGCACAGCGATGACTAGAAAATACATATTGACGTGTTGTTTTTTTTAATAAAAATAACAAAATATTGAATATATTTTTTGTTTTATTTCTTGTTCAACATAGTCTTGTTTTAAAAGTGTCTCAAAATCTTCCTAAAAATTCGATACATTTTAGTAACTACTACTTACGTGTGCGAGAATCATTAAAAGTGTATACAATACTGTATAAATCGACTTCATTTTGTACAAAATTATGTTACGAGCTTGGAACTCTCTGAATACAATAATAATCAATACAGCTGCCGATCTCGACAAATGACTTAACTCCGATCAAGCGTATATGTAGAACGCAAATAAATATATATTTAGGCACACACTTGACCCAAGAAAGTTACTTAGCGCAAATTGTCGAATGGCATACTTTGATTTCCATATAATTGAATTGAGACTCAAATATAATCTTAAAAACCAAACATATTTTTATTTTGACTACGGCTGCCGGTACATCAAATGTTCAACCACCACATCAGAGTTCAACCACGTAGTACAATATTAAGGTTGTTTTCGGCACTATACAATTTGTTAAGATGCGAGTCACTACATGGACATCTGCTCAGGCTGCCTCTTAGGCCTGACGACGTTCCTATCAAATAGAATACCATAACAACATTAAACAAAAAATCAACTGTCCTACCAAACAGCAGCGCATCTCATGCAATTCATTAATTCTAATAGACAATTCCTCCGTTTAAGGTTTTGTTGGAATTAGTTATATTTTAGTAACAAAATTTGAGCGAACAAGCTGTCCGTAAAATTACACTAGTGACACTTACGTCATTCCCTAAACGTGTATCTGTATATAAACGATTACAACAATTTTGTTTGTATAGTCTTCAAAATTTGCATCAATTTTATAGAAAAAACTATACAACAGAGTAACGAATCTCATCAAAGCAGTTGACTACACAACACAACAAAACTCCAGCACTTAGTTTACTCTAAAATAATAAAAAATAACATTTGATAAACAATATTTCAATATTTTCCTTACGGTTACTTGACAAAGCAAACGTGCGGGTATGGCATAAATGTGCTCTTATATGGACGATAATATAGCTCAATTGAAGGAATTAATGTTATCAATTCTAATGCACAATATGGAGAATCCAGTGACATAAATAAAACAGTTTTACAAATTGCATTAGAACATGAGATTGTCGCATTAGCTGTTCCAATTTACATAGCGACAGTTGCCAGCTATTAGTTGTTTGCTAAATTGTTCATATAACCGCACCATTTCAACTAGCTACAATTTATGAAAAAACACACGAGTGCCACAAGGGTTAAACAAATAGGGACACAACTTTTGTACACAAATATAAAAATATACATATGTCATGACGCAACTGTAACAAAAATTATTTGGATTTTAAACAAGGTAATACTAATCTGGAGTATTCTACGGTCACTGTACTGCAAATGTTCGTCGCAATTCCAATATATTTACACGCTGTTGTTTTTTTTTATTTAACTCTGCCATTTTCAAAGTAACTTAACGTTAAAGTTAACTCTGCCATTCTCCGCGGAGCCTTGGGAGTCTGAGTGAAGCTTCTGCGGGGGCTTCACAGAAGTATTGACCACAATTAAAATAAAAACTTATGGAGTACTGTAAGGTTACAGCGTACAACCTCACATTAAAATAGTTGGTTTTTAACTATTTTAGGGGTTCGGCAAACATTTATTTTTCCAATAGGGTTCCGTCGTAAAACACTTGAGAACCGTCAAACTTAAACTCATAATATTATGTAAATACTATTACTAAAATCAATCTGCACTGGGCCCGCGTGGGAACTACGGCCCAAGCTCTCTCATTCTGAGAGGAGGCCTGTGCCCAGCAGTGCGACGTATATAGGCTGGGATGATGACTATTACTAAAATAATACAACCTTATCTAACCTTACCATTCGTAAAATTGTAACGCGATGATAAGCGAGAAGAATTTTACCCAACGATAAAATTTACATTTTATTTATGTTTTTGTTCACATATCCATTTTTTATATATAAATGACATGAAACCTATGTGAACGAGATATGGATAGGACAAATTGGTAACGGAGCATTCGCATAGCATAATAATATGTTGCCATGCAAGAGCCGTATATTATAAAGACTTTAATAAATCCAATGTTTTTTCCGTAACCCGTTTTGCCCTGAACGGCAAATTATTATCTTTATAGGAAGCAGGTATTCTGTAAAAGAGGCAGAGGAAACAAATGGCAGACATTACAAGAAGAGACAATATTTAGTTGGAATATCATTTTAGGAAGCAAACATTTTAGGGAACGGACAGAATAAGCCAAGTGATAGAGTAACCAGTGACAGTGCCCGTGGAATTCTCCAATAAGTCATTAATCTAACTAAACCGCGGGTAACGAGTAAATCACAGGATGAGCTTCAATATGGCGTTGACTAAGTCGACGGAATCCTCTTCGACAAGCACTATGTCGAACTTGTCGATGTACTTAGGTAGGTTCTTGAGGTCGTGACCGAGGAACCCTACTTTTATTACGACGTCGCAGTGGTCCATGCCTTCTGCCATGCCGGCATCGCCTGGGGAGATATTAAAAACAAAAATAATCATCAACATCATTAACTTAAGATCATGCACAACATGGTAAGACAGTTTTATAAGAAATCTGTAAAATAAATAAATAGACCTATAAAAAACTAGAAATCCATAAATAAGAATGGCAAATCATCATGACGACTAACAATTAATTCTATATCAGGCCAAGCGTCACTTTGCCGAGGTTTATAAATTATATCCGTGAACTAAAATTAACAATTGGTTTTGAAATCACAAAAAGATAAAGTAAAACAATTATAAATGAGTATAAAATTCCATCTTTGTGCTTCGTATTTTTCTGTTTTTCTTTCTTGTAAGTACAATAAAGATTTTTATTATTATTAAAATTTCACAACTACGTATTAATTCTTCATCAAAAACGTATTCTAATTCTGGGTCGATCAACTTCTTCTTGTACCTCGTTGCCATGGTTACGTCCTCTGGACAACTCTTTAAAACCACGATTTTCTATATGTTTTCTGTAGTTAAAGTTCATCGAGTATAAATTTTGTCATAGTTACAAGCTCATTATTTTATAGACTATCTCCTAAGAATATTAGTCGCATATATATAACAAAGCAGTTTTTTTTTAAGAACCTCTGTCACTGTTGTCTCTTGGTCAACGGGGCAGAATAACAAACAAGAAAAAGTTGATTGACCCTTCTAATATCTGTATAGATTCAGTTTAGTAAATTAATAATTACATTGGGAATACTCGGACTTTAACAACTTTTAAGGTGCATTTTGTTTAACCTCGTATTCGGTGACCGCACGCACGCAGTAGGACATTTCCCAAGTGAAGGTTCACAGGTTTATACAGGCATATACTAAAAAGGCAAGTTACCAATATTATCTCCCATGAGTATGACGTTGGAGCGGTCGCGCACTAGGTCGTAATAGTCTGTATTCTTGATGGCTGTCTCATTCTTATTGTACGTGTGGATGACGTCGCCTTTGATGCCCGTTATCCGGTCCTCTTCGTCCAGAGCGAGGAAGTTGGACACCACCTGAAAGAAGGAAAAGAAAGCAGAAGTATAAGGGGATTAGAATAAGTCGTGAGGTAAAAGCATTAGGGCGTTGGCGTCAGTCAAAATAAAAATTAAAACAGTCCTGTAAATAAGCCGCAGTCCTTTTACATGTTTTTTTTTTATACTATCAGTGACCAGCACGGCCTTCTCTAACCCGGCATAGAGGAGCACCAGCATGTCCTCCCCTCAACAGCAGCGGTATGTCCCCGCCCCCTCACCAGCCCCGGTGCCCCCTTATTAGCACCGGCACCAGCACGTCTCCCCTCATCAACACCAGCATATTCCCCTCCCCTCTCCAGCCCCCCCCCTCACCTGCACGTGCGGCTGCAGTAGCCGCGCGGCCCGCAGCGCCGCCACCACGGCCTCCCCCAGCCCGGCGGAGAACACCAGCACGGGCACGCGCCGCGCCGCCGCCCACCGCACCAACTCCTCCACGCCGATCCTGCACGGAAACCCTCATTGTCATCATTGTTAACATATCAGAAGGTAAACTGCAATCGCGATTGTCAATCTAAAATTAAATAAAACAAAACATTGCTGGAGCGCTAAACTCTCCAGCCATGTTGCATAGAAAGTCCATTGTCATCTAATTCCCAAACAGTGAGTCGTGTCGCCCCGAGGTTCTAAATTCAAGCCTGTTGTGATTCCATTGTAAATTGTGCTATTGAAAATATTATATAAAAGCCCGACTATACTTCCTATCTTGACCTTGAGTTTATAAAAATTTAGACAGGTTTCATAAACAAGTACCTATATCTTAATTCCGCCCAAATTCAAACCCCAGACCATGATCAAAACGATATTATCATGCTATTTCTTTATTTCTACGCAGACAAGCAAGTTGCTACCGTTAAAACTAGTGACTCAATGAGCTGTAGTAAACCTTGCGAGTTTTTCGAGATAGCTGAAGTATGATATTTTATGTTTCCGACCCCCACGGCTTCGCCGTTGTTAATCTTAACAAAATCTGAAGCGGTAAAAATTTCATGAGAATCGGTTGAGAAATTCGACCTACCGAGGAAAACAGAAAAAAAAAGCATTTTTGGCGTTTCGCTAGTGCTTCACGCTCGCTAGATCTAGATCAAAAGCAAGTATTGAAGTAGGTAGGTAAGGTAATTCAGACTTGATTCACAAGAACAAATAAAACCTATAAACAATCTCAAATGATGTTACAGCAAAAATGTTTGCATTGTTACTTTTTTGTTGCCGTGTTGTTAACCTTGTGTAATAAACTGATTGCAAAACTGATAAAAAAGGAATTGTGAAAATGCATTCCTACGAGTAGTTTCATAGAGCAAAATTTGTTTTACTTTATTATAGACTTGTATTTAGAGTAGTAGAGAATAATGCAGTACGCAATAATATTGAACAACGTAACTAAAAGAACTGGGCAAATAAGTAGACTCCAATCAATACAGAGACATTTCGTTTTTATTAGGGTTCCGTACCTAAACGGGACCCTATTACTAAGACTCCACTGTCCACAGATGATGTATTTCTGTTGCCGCTTTAACAACAAAAACTAAAAATTGAATAAAATAAATATTTAAGGGGGGCTCCCATACAACAAACGTGTTTTTTGCCGTTTTTTGCTTGATATTAATGACGGCCACAGGTACACGCTTGGAATATTCACAGAATAGTTAGTTGTATATTCACTTTAAAAATAAATAATAAATTTAAATAAAATAACAACACACATACAACAAACGTGTTTTTTTTTCAGGATCCTGGACATCATCCAGCTCCAGAGTACTTGTGATAACAAATCCAATGAGCCCAAACTCGACGGGGCTACGTAGTTTTGTTACTGAGATCCTGTGCCCACCTTCCGACTCCATCATCAGAGCAGCTTGATGGTACCATAATCTTGCATATTGTCGTCAAATATACATAAGTGCACCAAAATTAAGCTCAATCGGAGAATAGGAAGTGGTTGAAAAATGGTTTGCAAATTTTGGAACCTCGCTTACGTATTTTCTGAAATATTTAAATACGTACGCACATTGCAAGTTAAATAAAAAATAAAATAAATTATTTATTGTTAATGACATTTCAATGACTTCAAACTTTATAAAAGGTTTTATTCACAGAGATTCAAAAACGATTGGACGTACGAATTTTTTTTAACACAATATTTGTTCATTATTTTATGCTCTTCAATTTTGTAATAAATATTAACATCACTGGAGCTATAGAAACCGAGATAATCGCGAAAAACTGACTTTTTTGACATTTGACCTTGATTGAATAACTTACGACGCGGACATGAGATTGAATGTGACTTTTGAGACAACATTTAGGACCCCAAAAGCTGTATACGAGTTTCCAGCTTATTATCTCTCCTTCCGAGATTAACCCCTTCTCATTCCTTAAGTGGCCGGATTAATAAATAATGGTACGGAACCCTTCGTGCGCGCGTCCGACTCGCACTTGGCCAGTTTTAGGGTTAAGTACGTCAAAAGGAAAAACGGAAACCGCCACGTTCAAATTACCTATCAACATACAAAATAAAGTAGTCACAAACCTGAAGCACCCGACCACCCGTTGGCAGCTCGCCATAAGTTCATTTCTCGGGAACTTGATGCCTCTGAAACAATTATAAACGTTAGTTCTACTTAGGTATGCACTTGCATGATAGTGAATCAGTTACATCTCATATATAGTTAAGAGAGACAGAAAAAGTCTAGGGTATTATGTTTACTTTTTGGTTGAGACTACTTGAGACAGAATCTTTTAAAGCCCCACACAAAAAAAGGGTTTTTCTTAGTTTAACGCTAATATCTAAATTAAGTCTTTCTATTGGTTAATGAAAAACACATTCCGCGCAACGATTTACTGTCCTTCGGTGCAGATGTAAAATCGTCTACTTGAATTGACCAAAATGTAATTGTGCTGAAAAATATTTCCAACCAAATTTATTTTTGTTTTAAATTAATTAAACCCCAATGGAATATTGTCCATTATAAATTAGGAGCAAAATTAAACAAGCAATAAGTAAATGTTGTCTTAATCAAGTATATGTAGGTAGGCCCAATACAAATGATTTCGGGTGGGACGTAAATACACGTGGTCGTTTCTTTTTTCGGCATACATCAAATTTGACAATTTTACCATAGGACAAGGTTCAATTTTTTTGTTTTTAATATTAATTTTTTGTCGATAAATTGTTAACTATAACATTTGTATGGTATAACATTGTTTTGTCGAATGTATTTAAAGGTATAAAATTGTTATTCCGAATATTGTTACCTCTAATTTTATGTCTGGAATACCAATACGAATTTAACGACTCTGAGGCGAAGTCGACGGAGCTCCGCGCGGAGCTCCTATTCCGCCTAGTTAAGGCGCTTCGCGCCTTGACACAATACTAACCTAACCAATAGTTGAGCAATCACGTTACCTGGGTTTTCTTTATTGCGGCGCCCCCCGAGCCCCCCGGGCCCCCTTCACTGTTTCTCCTATACAAGTATCAAATATTGATTAATTTCATTAATTTTTTTAGGAGATTGAGTATTAGACTAAATAATAATTAGATGTAACAATATTATGGATTTAGTGATTTTAGCATTGAAACAATTATAGACCAAGTGCTTTTGGAAAAAAAATGTATGCAAAAAAAGAAGTATGCCATACAATATTATACCATAATATAATATAATTTAATAACCAATCATAATTGGATTGCTTAGTAGCGACATCTCTTGTCTGGGTGAGCGGTTAGTTCCGAAAGTGTTACGTCTCTCGATGAGAGCGAAACATAGATGTCGCCAGTGATGTTGCTTAAGTAGCGTAGTAGAAAAAAAGCAACCTGAGATATGTGTGCAGTGTGCATAGGAGAAATTCGTGTCTGTACTCCTGTCCAGTGGTAGTGTAGGGGTATGGCACGCAGCGCGGAATGCTGAGGACCTGCTGGGTTCGATTCCCAGCACTGGTCTCTTTTTTTGGTTTTTCTGTTGCATCCATGTCTCAGTTTGTATTTTCGATAAATATTATACCAAACAATTTCGACCAAAAGATTTTAGGAAAAAAAAATTTGATCTTGCGACGGGCACCCAATTTTCCATTTGCACCTAATGACAGTAAATCCTCGCAGCACATCCTCGCACATCTCTGGTGGAGACGCAGCCTAAAATTTTGCTGGCTGGCTGGCTGTATTGTTTTTTTTAAGGAGGTAGTGTAAATATTTCCGAGTACGTTTAAAAAAAAAGCATACTAGTACTAAATAGAATGCTTACTTCAGTATTGCATGAGCAGCGACGTACCAGTCCACCATATGCTTGGTCTTCTCTTCAGTGCTCATGTCTGGGTCTGCCTCGATGGGCTTATAGATGGTAGCCAATCGAACATCTTCATCTTTGTAGTGCTGTGGGATAGAAGGGCACTCTCGGAACATGCCTGTAATTAAATATTCACTATTGGTGATACAATTTAACAGTTATACACATAATATGTACAGTTGCCATCAGATATTTCAGAGCGGCCAAGGTAAC
This sequence comes from Choristoneura fumiferana, assembly GCF_025370935.1. Taxonomy (NCBI): domain Eukaryota; kingdom Metazoa; phylum Arthropoda; class Insecta; order Lepidoptera; family Tortricidae; genus Choristoneura; species Choristoneura fumiferana. The sequence continues at coordinate 17,656,113 of NC_133473.1, forward strand.
AAAAAATATCAAAACACGAACTCTAATACCATGAGAATAGAGTACATGTTTTGATATTTTAGGCCACCTCGCCCACTCCAAAATATCTGATAGCGACTGTACAGTGAATAATGCCTGTGCCCAGCAGTGGGACGTATATAGGCTGGCATGGATGGATGGACCCCCTTGCTTGTTTTCCTCCCTCTCATAACAAAAAAAAACATTCATACATACTTTGAATCCTTTGTAGTAGTTGTAGCTTTAGTATTTGAAGAAAGTAATAACTTCTGAACAGATTCTACAGTTAGTTACAACTTTACAACAGCGGTATATAGCTGAGTCTATTAACTATGTATATGAAATGGCAATGCTATGTGCTGCCACCTAGTGTGGAATAGCAGTAAAATAATTGATAGCTGTTTATAAAAAAAATTACACACAACAGGAGTTATGTTTTTAGCACTTAAACAAGTAAGTGAATCTTGGCTTCATTTGATCAATGCCAGAGGGATTGCAAATGTAGAAGTGAAAATAATTGAGATAATGTTACCAAAGCTTGTGAGCACAGATTTTCCATCCATCTTGTGCCTAGTGAGCGTGTGGTCGAAGTCTGTCACTATCTGGAGCTTGTCGTGCCCTCCGCTGATTAGTTTGTTGATCTTCTCCAGAAGTAGGGCCTTATTAGCAATGTGGATATTTTCTCTATTCATTTCTGGCATGTCCGCTAAATCCATTAGCTTCATGTTTGTACCCTTCACACAGAAAAATATATTTCAATTGATTTAAAAAACTAATTTAGTAGTGTACTTTATGTGTAGTAATGTCAGCAAATATTTGTAGATAACTACTGTGTACAAAACATTGGCGAAACTTAGCATTTCTGTGAGTGATCAGCAAATTACATGTATGCAGTGGAAAATTTGCTACATAGACGATTAGGTACTAGGTGAATTTAGCTCAGCCTTACACATCATTGGAGATAATGCAAATCTGCTTTTGTACCATACAAATACGGGCTAAAAAACTTTTTGATGCCTATAAAACATTTTAACATAATCTTTTACTGGTTCAGATTATCTTCAAAACCATAATAATTCTAAATCAGAATGACATATTCATACCTGAATGATGACTTTTTAAAATATTTGGGCTAAAAAAATCGATTCCCCTTGTTTACGCATATTTTTTGTCATAATTATATTTTGCATAATCTGTTTACGCCCCGAAACTCAATCTGTTTAATAGTATTTATGCCGAAACTGTTTTACGCAGAATTCTCTGACGCAAAACCAATGTAAGCCGAATGGGCTTTACGCATAATTTGTGAATTACGAATATTGTTTAGGCAGAAAATTATTTACGCATAAATTAGTTAGGTACGCAGAAAGTTACTTTCGCATAGTTAACTTAATGTAACTTTTAACGACTCTTAGGCGAAGTCGACGGAGCTCCGCTTCGCTGAGCTCCTATTCCACCTGGTTAAGGCGCTTCGCGCCTTGACAAAATACTGACCTATAGTTGAGCAATCACGTTACCTGAGTTTTCTTTATTGCGGGGGGCTCCGCCCTCCGAGCCCCCCGGTCCCCCTTTACTGTGTCAAAGGTTGACTGGTAGAGATCCCTTAAAGGGATAAGTCCGCCTTTGTACAAGTATCTTAAAGTTTGTCAGTTGTATTTTGTTAATTTTCTTTGTACAATAAAGAGTTTACATACATACATACTGTATCCAAGTATCAAATATTCTTTTTTTTTCAAAAACCTTTGTAGGATTATGTTTGTTTTTTACATGCGGGGGGCTTCGCCCCCCAAGCCCCCCCGTCCCCCTTCTTTATGCCCGTGCCTCTTTTACTGGTGGCTGTTTGTTCCATTACAAATACAATTCTAACCTATTTTTCTATTCATCAATAGTAATTAGGAAATTTATTTTCGGACATAGTTTTGGATAGGATTTCGGCCTATCAAAATTCGTCTAAATTACATATATGCTAAACAAGAATATGCATAATAAAATTCGGCCATGTTAATATTATGCTAAACTAAATTCGGGTAAACCATTATTGGGCTTATACATAATTATGCCGAACTAAATTTCGGCAAGTTTCAGATTCGGCGTAAATAAATTATGCGAAACCTGTTATGCGTAATCAGTTTCGGACATTAAAAAGTATGCCAAATAGATGTCACCCAAAAAAATCATAGTTGGTAATGCAGTGGATATTATTTATGACGGGCAACATGACCACCTGATAAGACATTTATATTATTTTTAAATCATTATAAACATTCAGGTCCCATTGAAAATTAATGTAACACTAACAGGGCAATATTTCGACATATTTACAATTTTGTAAAAGGGTTTATAAATTTTCAACTCCACTTTAGGCATGAATAGTATTTAACATTTGTTTTACATTAACTATTTTACAGGGGATAGTTTTAACTTTATCTAATCTATCTATCTATATATATAATATCTTTAAACAAGTAATTCTTGTATATGTATAAATATATTCCAGGGATCTCTGAAACTGCTCAAACGATTTTGATGAAATTTGGTATGTAGGGGTTTTCGGGGATGAAAAATCGATCTAGCTTGGTCATCTCTGGGATAACGATTGTTACCGAGTTTTAGCCCGAGCAAAGCTCGGTCGCCCAGGCACTACTAATTTTATCGCAACAAATTTGGAGTAAAATTTGAAATTGCATTAATTTGTCAGATATGCGGAATTACTCTGTTCCTGAAGTGGATTTTGCCTTAACCCCAACAATACAGTAACTAATAATGTGAATATTGATACTTTAGTCACACAACTGAATGATTGATGTTACTTTGATGTCTAAATCATCTTGTGACCTAACACCTACACAGGGTTGAAATTTTTTTTATCTGGTATTTTAACGAGGCTTTAGTACACCAAATGTGACTATGTCAGCCTCATGGGGAGCCTCAGTTATATACACCACACAACAAATTTTACGCTCTCTGTTGCACTGAAGCCACGTCTCTGGATGCAAAGGCCTGTCTAATGAACCTGTAAATCAGCATCGCTTCCTCTGAAAGCGTTTGACTCAGAATTAAATTTACACCTCCATTGAACAAGCCCATACCATCCAAATTACTGTCTCTGATGTCCTTATTCTGATCACATTTCAAAAGAAAGTGAATTAGGTCTACAGTCTTATTACAACCTATACACAAAGGTGATTGCACAACTCTCATCAAATTCAAAAAACTGTTTAGTGGAATGTGACCAGACCGCACACGAAAAGCCCACACAAGATCCCTGGGGAGGCTGGAATTATCAAACCAGGGTACTTTGAAGATTTTACTCTCTATGGTGCCGTACTGCCGTACCAAATGCCCTTAGTTGTGGATACAATATTGAACATTTCCTGCCATTATTGGGATTGCATCATATTTAAAACATAATATGTAATTGCAAATTCATCCAACCAGCTTATGGTAAAATTAAAGCTGATGTACTTCAGCTGGTTCAGCTTAAGCTGGTGTAACTTTGTAGCGTTCAATAATTTATTACTGTGCAATAAATAAGTATGCTCAAAATGGTAAATAAAATTGCACCTTCGGCAGCACAATGGCATAATTTCACTTTTTTCTAATTTTTCGATTTTTAGTCAATTACGCTCTTGTACTACCGAAGGTGCAAAATGCTCAATAAATTAGTGTGAAGCTGATGCTAGCTTTGAAGTAGAAAATACTACCAACTTTTATTTTTCTAAATACGCTGTAATTTTTAATTACTATCTACCACAAAGAACTGCTGCGCGATTGATTGATTACCTAACAAATGTTTTTACTCACAAATATGAGTTCAATCCTGTGACAAAATGTAAATCCAAGTATTCAAGGTCTTTGAGTTGGCAATGTTACCTGTAAAATGCTATTAAAAGCACTTTTGAGGTTGCGTAAAATATGTCGATAAATTTTTACAAAAGTACTTATTATTTGATAAATGAAGACGACGAAATCAAATCAATTCGGAATCGAGTATAAATACAACTGGCGCCACACACCACCAAACCAAACTGCAAATGCTGACCTGTCAATGTCAATGTCAGTTCTGTGAGCAGTGTTGCCAACAACTCGGAACCTGATATCGCTATTTTTCACAGCTTGAGGAATCTATATGGTCTATTTCTGAAACCTAGATAGATGTCAAATATAAATATAATGTGGCCAGCATAAAACGAACAGTAATGCTCTATGATTTCGGTTTCCGATATAATTGTAAATAATAGGTAAAACGTATATTTTATGAAAGCAAAAATAACATTAAAGTATTCAATATTCTACTTTCTATTTTAAAAATATAAATGCACTTTTACGATAAAGTGATAAAATCTAAGCTCAGGTAAGATGATGATGATGATGATGATGATGATGTCCTCCATGTCGTGTCCTTTAGGCTTGTTTATTATGTGCCCAAATATGGCTGGCAAAGCCAAACTAGTAAGAATACAGTGTTCATCACTTAGAGCTACTACAAAACTGGGAAGACGAAGTTCGTGTCGCGCCGTCCGTTTCACTTGATTGATAGGCGTTGGCGGGATGGCAACATACGAGGTTCGTTCGTAGTATAGGGCCAGTAGGGCTACTGCGAGGTTCGAGAGTCGAGGTTCGTGTCGTGCGTTCGTGTCGGTTCGTGTCGTGCCGTCCCGCTGACGCTAATATTATCTCTTGCAAGAGTGGGAAAGACGATGCGATGCGAGCTTCGATTTGCGAACTTCGTAGTAGCCCTACAGATATCACACAACGTCATTCATGTTTTTCGTATTCGATCGACATTCGTTACTTTACTCGTATTGTGATCGGATGTGGTCAGTGCGTTTTCTCGTGTTATGGTATATGTGTTTTTATGGTAAGCATTAATTAAGGAGATCGTACTTAAAATGAAATTGAAACTTAAATATCAACATTTATAAAAAGTAGAAATATCTCCAAAATGGTCGCATTTTTATTAGACCCATTTTACCTATTCTAGAATGTCCTAAGTGCCCTACATGTTAGTACGTCAGGGATCCGTTCATATCTTAATATTTTATACATATAACATAGGTACCTACAAAATCTTTCGGAGATAACCGGTTACGGCACATCACTATTTATAAGACGCAAAAAACAGGTAACACATGAAACGTCATTTTAGTATATCGGATTAAGAAACAGATCAGAAATTTGAATTGAGGTCGCCTAAAAAAGTAGCCTATGTGTTATTCAAGATCAGGTGTCAAATTTCATAACTCTAAGGGGCTGTAAGATTAGTAAGATATGCAAAATATTAATACGGAGCCCCACACTGCGCTTGGTCAGTTTTATTGTTATTTTTTTCCCCATTCTGAGTAGCCTAATTGACGACAAATAGCCTACGTTGGCAACACTGTCAGTAAGTACAAACGGAAATGTCAAATCAATGTCAGAACATGGTCAGAATGTTTTTTTTTTAAGTTGCGTTATATTCAGAATCAGAATTTTGTTTTCCCGCTTAAAGAGGCTTAGCATTTATAAATATTCTATGTGTATGTTTACTTCTCTTCTCCATCGTCTCCTCAAATGTTTGAAAAGAAAGTAGAGCCCGACTAATCAATGTAAAATAAAACTTCATTCTGGCAACCCTGAAAATCAGTTCGCGGCAAGCGTGCAATGTGAACCAAAATTAAATTGCGTGAAATGTAGGTCAAAAAGCTTCAAAATGTAGTTTACCTACTAGGTAATGTAAATCTAGGTCATTCACACGTATACGCCACCAACAAGATAATATTAGACATTTTCAAACGATCTTAGGTCGGCGTTCGACGTACAGTACGCACAGTCAGCATCAAATATAGTAGCCGAGCCGCCGCCAAAATAGTCAAATAGCTCGGCACGCGATACAAAATAAATATGGCGTATCGAAGTATTTGAACACTTTTTAGTAATTTTTACTGAACAATTTTCTGAATGACCCTGAATAGGTACTATTTTATGTGGAAGTCTACACGGGCTGCATGTTGCCAACAATACCATACAATACAGTACAAATGAATACTTATTCTTTATTGAGCGCTACAAGTCAGTACAATAAGTTAACAATAGTATACAAAAACAAAATGAAACTTGCCTACCCACTAGCGGCTTGCGGGGCTTTTTCTAAGGTTGAGTCTCAAAACATCATCATCATCATCATCATCATCTCAGCCTATATCACTATCCCAGTTTTTTGGCGGCAAAATTCCATAATAAATTGTACCTATTGAATTGATTAATATCTCGATAATTGTTAAACACAAATAAATGACTATTATTTCTCACCTATACAATACACAATGACGATGACTTTTTTTTGTTCTTTGGAATTACTGTATACCTTTTGGGTTTTTTATTGCAATACCTAAATAAGGGGGCGGCAAAATATTCTTCCGCCCCGGGCGGCCGATACCCACGCTACGCCATTGGCGGGCCCAGTGCTTATTAGGAACATTGAATTGCTTCGCGGGTTTGTGCAGGTTTCCTCACGATCTTTTCCTTTACCATAAAGCTCGTGGTAAATTTCAAATGTACACACATGAATTTTGTAAAACTCAAGAGGTTCTAGCCCGGATTTGAACCCACGACCCTTTGCTATGCTTGCAGGGCTTGCCGCAAGCCAGGCGGTAGGTGGGATAGAGGGCCCGCGCAGGCTAGGTCCCAGTTCTAGCTACAGCCAGTTTCGGACCCCGGGATTGTAGGGGAATCACCTGGGCCTTTCGCACAGAGGCGAAATATCGCTAGATGGTGTTAGTGCCGTGAGGCCCGAGGGTCCGTTTGACGTTTGCTTGTCATTGGTTAAGAGGCTGACAAGACCTAATATAATAATAAATAACTATATTTTTTTAACGATGTCCTGTCTGTTTTCTTCTGCGCTCTATAGGAACCCTACAGGAGTTTAACGCCATCTACCGGCAGGCGTGTTGATGTCTGATCGCGGTCGCTAGCCGAATGCAAATAGTTAAGCTTCTCGCCGCTCACTTATACAAAATCCCGAATCCTCAAGGGCATTTTGGTGTTGACAGCGTCTTAAATAACTAAACGAGCCAATCGAAAGCAAATTTCAAACGGACCTCACGCCACTAACGCCATCTAGAGATATTTTGCCTCTGTGAAGACCCTCAAACCTACCCAAAATAGTGTACGTCAGTTTTTTTTTTAATCTTTATGTATTATGGAACTTTGATCAAACGATAATGAACATGTCAGTTCCCAAAGGCCTTAACTATAAAAACACCACAACAGCTATAAGATTTAAATGAGTAACAACTCGTGCCAAGAGGGACTGACAAGTTCTCCAAACCATACGTCAGTTGGTGCACTATTTAATATACTTAGTAACTGCAGTCATCGCTAGTCGTCGGCTTCTGCTGCTTCCGCGCTGCTTCAGTGGTTTCCGTGTAACCACGCGGTACAACTAAACTTTCTTTTTCTATCTTCGATTATTGAATTCCGTTGAGAAATATGTATACTATAGTTATCACTTTTCCAGGCATAGTTTTGTATTGTATATCGACGGCATAAAAGCTAAACAAAGATTCGACCTTCCTACCTTTAAAATATGGTACAAAATCAATCAAATAGTCACAAATGCGATTCTCTTTTAATTATTATTTCTTCATGGACATTATAAATGATAAATATTAAACTATGATAAATTTGCGAGGACTGAAACAGAATTAGGTAACATAATAAGTATGCTATAACCCAACTTTTTTGTACTTCTCTTGATAATGACCGAGTATGATTGTAAACAATGAGACAATGCTGCGGCCCGGTATTTTATTTTCGTGGCCCGGTACCGGGTATTTGAGAAACGCTGCTATAGCATAAAACTAACCGTCACGAAGATACTTGAAGATGTACCTATGACGAAGTTCACATGGCCCCGTTGCTCAGTTACATTTTCTTTCCATGTATGTACCTATCAGAATATTCTTTATGAATACGGTGATAAAGTGGAATTTAAATTTTACTTGCGAAACTTGCTATTTCAAGCATTTTTCTCCATAATTCTAACAGTGAAGAAAAAAGTGAGGACTATAATCCAATACCTTTAAACGAGCAATTCTTGTATATTGTATATAAATATATTTCGGGGATCTCGAAAACGGCTCCAACGATTTCGATGAAATTTGGTATGTAGAGGTTTTCGGGGGTGAAAAATCGATCTAACTTGGTTTTATCTCTGGGAAAACGATTTTTACCGAGTTTTAGCCCGAGCAAAGCTCAGTCGCCCAGGTACTTATTAAATAAAACCACTGATTAATTTGCTGAATATACATAAATATTTTTTCTCATTTTGTCCCTTGTCACGAAGCTGTACATCTTTACATAATTACTAAAATTTATAATTTGCAATAATTAATCACATAACATTTCATTTGATACATAAACAACGAAGAAACTATTATAAGTTCATACAACAACAAAAAGCTGACGTTCTAAAGAAAGTAGAGCCAACATGAAATAAATAAATTCTCGTGACCAATGATAAAATATTCTGAAATATCACGAATCCTGTATTTAGTATTTAGATCACTTTTTTGGTATGTACCTTCATTTTTATACTAGTTTTGATGAAATGTGAAAAAACAATTGAAGTTAAGTTATATTATCTACTTTGGTGGTAATTAATGTTCAATTGGTTTAGTTAGATTATTGTTAGTGATGTGCTCAGACCACATAAAAACTAAAAACCGGATTCTGTGAACAGTGAAACTACGCCTCGCCCGTGCAACAGTGTGTGCCCGTGTTCCATGTACTTTTTATTTGGCCTGAAGTGTAATGCAGATATGAATCTATTTAAAAAATAGTAACAACACAATCCTGAATTAAACAAGGAAAACAAACTATTAATAAAATTCAAACTTGTTAACGTAAGTACCAATTAAAACAAAACTAACACACATGGTAACCTCATGATGTATGTAATACGAAATTGTAGCCCTAAAAACGCTAGAAACAATCTAAAGTTGTCCGAGTTCACCTAAGAATCTTAAACCTTATATGCAACAAGTGTGAAAAGTCAAAATTTTTGACTAAGGTCAATAATATGTGCGGTTTTATTATATTACTCTTCGATTTGCAGACTTATTAGAAACTAAAGAAACATAATATGATTTATATGAATAGGCATAATACTTTGTATAAGCTAAGCTATGTTTCATTACAAGTCCTTACTTATTGTTATTATAAACGCGAAAGTGAGATTGTTTGTTTGTTTGTTCCAGTACCCCATTGCTATGAAATTTTGCACACATCATAATAGAAGACCAGAATAAATAATACCTTATATCCCGGAAAAAAAAGTTATGCCCGTGGCCGTCCGATAAACGAATGCTTCGCAGACGAAGTCGCGGGCAACAGCTAGTAATTAAATAAGTAGACCCCATCGACTGTTAATTTAGGACAGACAGTAAATTATAATAATGTATATAATTTTAAGTGATAAAAAAATATCACCTTAGTACGACACACAACAAGTATGTAAATACTTAATGTTACTGAGTAAAGGTAGAAGGTACATACTTATTATAATTACAACGAGATAAAAATAAACATAATTAATAATTTTGAAATTTGTTTAATTTTTATATTTCGCATATCGTCTTCCGCAATAAAGTTGAGATCTTTTATTGCGTTTTATCAGGAAGACTTAATTTCACTGGCAACACCAAAAACACCTTCATTTAACATCCGAACTAAAACTGCGGTTTGTGATTAGTTAAAAAACCAAATGAGCCAATCACAAGCAAGACTGTAATGTCAAACGAACCTCTCGATACAACGCCATCCGATATTCCGCCTTTCAAAAATGTTTTACAGGTCTACACTGGGCTTAATGCAACATTGCAAGTGCCATGGAAAGTATTGTAAAATTATTCTATTATAAAACGGCCATTCTCATTTTATTGTGCACCTGTCTAATTAACATACCGCTTTTTTCCCGCTCTAGTGACACGGTAATTAGACTTGAGTGCGCAGATAAATATAAATGGCAGCCATCCTTTTTCTAGATGTGCACTCAGTTTCAGTGCCGTGTCGCTTTTGCCTGACAAAAAAGCGGTACGGTAATTAGACAGGTGCACGATAAAATGATAAGTAATTACATAATTATAGCCGGTCCAATAATATGAGAGGTGTGTCATGATAAATATTCCTAGAATTCTATTAAGTTATATCTAAACCTCAATAGTATTACCAGTCTCAAAAATTTGATCAATTAAATACCGAAACATGTTTGCACCTCATATAAATAGCGATCAAGTTTTTCCTACCTATAAGTGTCAAAAAAAATTCATTTATTCACTATCCCATTGATGCTATAATTATTATAAATTATAATGTTACTATAAAGGGGCCCTTAGCGGTTCTTTAGAATTCTGGGCAAAGTGTATAGTGGACCATAGATATTCCTCTACCCTAAGGTTCAAAGTGAATTCTGCGACTTCTAACGTTAAAGACTATTATTTTATTATTTACAAGTCAACGTGAAAATCAGCCTTATTGTTTTTTTTTCCTGATACTTTTAGAACTGTCAAACAAATGGTAAAGCACAACTTGGTCGACTATATGGTTTTTTGTTAGTATTCAAGTGGGCAGTGTTATACATAAATAATAGAGAAAAAAGTGATTAAACTTAAGTTTATTATGATATTTATCATCAATCAAAACAAAATATATACATGTGAAAGATAATATATACAATTGAATAGTAATAATCAAACCCCCAAACTAAATGTGATATTTTTGTATATATATATAACCAAGATTGTTCTAGTAAATCAAAAAATAATTAAACTAGTACTTATTTGTAAGAAGAACAATAATGAACCTAAAAAATCATTCAAACTTAAGCCTAAACTGACAAACTATACACAATAATAATAATGCTCTATGGTACATAGACAATATAGACATTATATGTAATTAAATTTACAAGCCAGTAACATAGGTCAAATTACCTACTTTGATAACCAAACGAAAAATGACAGATTTTTGATTTAAAAAAAAAACTTCAATAACTTGTTAGTGTAGTCGTTGCAAAAAAATACTGCTTGTAGATAATTTAAAGAAAACTTCATCAATTTGATATAATAAAAAAAACCTTTGACAAATAAAAAAAAGTGTGATACCTTTGGTACCTATAAGAGTTTCCAAGGCCTGGCAGGAAAATGAAAAGACCTGAGCAAATAATAGAAGATCTACGCCAAAAAGCGGGAATACAAGTTAGGCATTAGCGTGTTCTGAGTCCAAGGTCGGGCGCTGGGGGTCAGTCATCGCTGATACGACGTTTTTTCTTCGCAGCCTTCTTCTTTTCCATGGCTTCCATGCGCATATCTTCGAGATCCTCCATTATACCTAAAAAACAAAACAATAAATGAATATCTTCTATTCGTAAAACTTTTTAGAGATAGAATTGGGAAATTAGTATACATATTTCATTCATAAATAGAAGACTCAAATTTATTAATGGTTCAAAATTTTTAGATTTTTAGTTTTCCGTGCCCAGAGCACTTAAAAAGCAACAAAGTTAATGATAATGATAATGATAAATTTATTTGTCAAACAGGTAAGGTACAACAAACAGATCTTATTTAAATATAATCTTATTTAATGTCACTAGACTGTCTGTCTGTCCGTCTATGGATTTCTATAGTTGCTATAACAAATAATAAAAATAAAATGAGGCATAAAGCACTTCCAATTTTTTTTAACCAACTTCAAAAAACGGAGGAGGTTCTCAATTCAACTGTTTTTTTTTTAGTTCCGTGGTTTCAGTACCTACTACTGCTACTACTAAGTAATAGAATATCAAAGACTATGAAGTTTGAACTTACCAAGTTTTTTGCTAATGTACTCCTCGCGCTGCTGGCGCGCGAAACTGGACTCCATCGTCGGGTCATCATCATCGTCCATGTTCTTATATCTAGAAATAAATCAAATGGTTTAGAATAGTTTTATTTCTGCGAGTTAGCTTAAAATAACCAAATTATATATACATTAGCCTAATCGTCTGCAAGGAAAAAAATATGTTTTAAGTTCCCTCACATTTCACACAAGTCTAAAGATCCTCACAACTCTTTTATTTATGACTATGTTCCCCCAGACATAGATATGACGCGTTTTGGGGATCAGTCACATAAAGGTCTCATATGAGTTTTATCCCTTTACACATTTGAGTACCTAGTCCACCCTCTAACTACTAATCGTAGGTAGTAGTTTCATTACTATCCAGTAATAATAGTTCTTTGTGTCCCATTCAAACACACATAGATCTCAAATAATATGAAATCTAATAAACTTACTTGGATTTGTCGTATCCGAATATTTCCTTGATGTGCGAGGAGTAGTCCATGTTTTCATCACCATCATCGATGAAATCATCCATCTCAGAGTCGTACTCAGATTCCGAATCTATTACGCGACCTGTGAGTAACAAAAATAAAAATAAAACATTAGAAAAAAATAATGGCATCACAGATTAAGATGGATTAAGTACATTCAATAATTTGCATGGCTCGAAAATAGCTAGGGGATCAAAATTTTATACTTAAAATGTCTTTTATTTGACAGATTTGACTGATAAATGATCTTTGGAGAATACTAAGGTTCCTCTCAGTTAAATCGTGATAAATAACAAAAATTCAAAAAATATAAAAAAATATCTTACGTTTTTGTTTCATTCTGATATCATCAGATTGCATTTTCCTCCGCACGTCGCCCGGAGGGAACTGGCGTCCGCCTTCCGGCCTCTTGCCGTTTTTGTCCTGCGGCCGCGCTCCGCTCTTGCCCAGCGAGTTGACGTGCTTATCAAAGTCGAATGAGTTTGAGATCTTGGGCTTACTCGGAGCCATCTGAGGCTTGCCAGCGGGCGCAGACCGTTCATCAGGCCTCTTAGAAGGAATTCTACCATTATCGGGAGGACGCTTGTCATTCTCTTGCAAGGCTTTCTTCTTCGCAAGCATCAACTTTTCTTTATCGCTTTTCTGTGCTTCCTGCTCTCTTCCTTTCTGGGGCATCTTGCTTTGCGAACTGTGACCGTTCATGTACTTGCTTTCACCATTTTTCGGAATTGAAAACTTTCTATCATTCGAATTTTTATCTATCCTGTAGGTGTTCTGGCTTTTCAAATCTATACTTTTCTTTACATCCTGCCGGGATACTTGATCCTTTGAGCTTTGTTTAGTTCTATCTAGATCTTTGCTAGTTCTATCAGAAGATTTGCTAGATTCAAGTTTAATCTTAGTTTTATCTAGTCTGTCTCTGTCTCTGTTTAGTCGCTCCATTTCCCTGTCTATCCTTTCCCTCTCAGCCTTCAATTTCTCCAAACGCTCCCGGTCTAATCTCTCCTTTTCTGACTCAGCTCTGGATCTATCCTGTCTAACTCTGTCTTTTTCCTTCTGCATCTTCTCCATCCTTTCTCTGTCAATTGTAGGTCTATCTTTGTTTCGTTCTTGGATCTTTGTAGTATCTATTTTGTGATGGTTAGAAGTAGAACTGGCAGTTTTGTCGCCGATCTTTGGGATTCGCCCAAAACCAGTCGATTCTGGCTTTTTTTCTTTGTCGGCAGGTCTCTCAGGCCTTTCATCTCTTTGAGCTAAAACCAAAATATACATTTGAAAGTGCTGTACTACTTTTTGATAGGATACCACTAACCAAATAATACATGAGAGATGGCATTAATAAAATAACACCTTAATGCAATTATCTGTTTTTCGCAACTTTTGACAGATTAAATTTATTTTAGATGATAGACATACTTAGCCTCCTATCCTAACGCCCAGTCCTTTATGAAAGACGTATTGTAATTTGAACATCAAACTATCATAAATGTCATAAAGTTTGATGTTCATAAATCAAAAAATTAACTTGGGCGTTAGAAGGATAAGACTCCAAACCCATATGAAACAACTTTACAACGTTAGGAATGCACATGGATTAAAGTTACAGAATATGCTTACTCATACTTTCGAAAGTTATAAATCAAATTATTATTTACATTCCAAGATATAATAAATTAATTTGTGACAGCATATATTTCATGCTATTGTATTTTTTTATCAATAACACGACATGAAATAAGTTATAATTAATAATACTTTTTTTTAGAAATCAGTAAACAATTTATTATTTTAATTACATTGCTAATTCATACCATTATTTTGAACCCTTAAACTATTATATAATTAAATTCCCATTAGAATTTTTGCAAATATAAAATAAGATAACAATAGAATATGCTAATTAGGTCATTAAGGTATAACTTTGTTTTTACATTGAATAGATAATTACGAAACTAAGCCCTCATTACAGCACAAACGTCATTAAAATTAAATCAGGGTTTTTCACCGTCATTAGAACACACTAATGGCATTCCCTGCAAAAAATATTAATCCAAAATAACAATATCCTAAAATTTGAATTTGAAACTCTTGAAGTAACATTAGATAACTACTATTATTTCTTAACCCTTTCTAGGTAATAAAATGAACCTTATTCGTGGTTAAATTAGAAATCGTATTTGAAAAACACTAACTGGCAACTATTTTGCCTACACCAATGATAGGGTTAATCTGAATTTTTTTGAAAGACTTTTAGACCTTTTGTATGAGGTTGGTCTATGTGGGCAAATGTTTTTTTTTAAGCACATTGATAGTCAAATCAGGAAGATTTTCAAGAGCTAGAATAGAAGTATTATAATGAATAGACAATGGCGGCAGCTTATGGATTAGGTCAGCTGGTGACAATTAGGAAATCAATGGGCAGAAAGATTCTGGGGTTAAAGTTTTTTTATTGATGTAAATAAAAAAATCTGAATAAAGGCTATTATTATTATTAATGAATAGACACTTACGTTTCCTGCCATTCTTCTCAGCTTCCATGCGCTCCAGGCGCCGTTGCCGCCGCGCCATTTCCTCCTCATATTCCCGGCGTTGTTTTTTAGTCATGGGCCGGTCGGGTCCCTCTATTGGCTTAGTAACTACAGGCTTTGGAGCTACTTCAACAGGAGCACTCTTTTTTTCCTCAGCCAGCTTTAGTAACTGATTAAAGTCCATTGGAGGAGGCATTGGTTTACGGAACTTCGGTTTTTCCGGTTTCTCGTCTTTCTTTTTCTCAGGTTCGTATTTCTGAGGGGGACTAGATTCACGTTCTATAAAAGAATAAAGTGGAATATGATAATTTATTCTACACACAAAAAAATATCTAAGGATGAATCACATAGTAGGTACATACTTCTCATATGCATTTGATCCCCAATAACTTGAATAGAATTTGTATATTATTATTCGAAGTTTAGTTTTAAGTAATGGTCCATAAAGTATGGATCCCTGTGATTTGGGGAATCCTATTGATCTACACAATCAAGTTGTATAGTGGGCAGAATTAATACATGTATGTAATAACACCAATCCAAAGGAATTTACACAGCATTTATTAAACTCTACCATTCATAACTTTTTTGGGATCAAACACATAAATCATCAGGGATAGTGCAAATCCGTGGAACCAGTAGCTTTAAATAATTTTACGCATTAAGTTCTTTAAAATATAAAACTACAGTAGTGCAGATTATACACGGTATTTACATACATACGGTAGATGAACAATTTTGCAGTATTCCCAAGTCCCCAACAACATGATTAAAATGTGAGGGATCAAACACATAAATATAATAAAACATATATGTACTTTTTAAAACTGTATGAAAATACTCTCACCTAATTATTAAGTAAAATGACACAGTAAGAAATAAAAAAAATATTAAAAAGCAAAAGCCTGAATATGTCTGCATGAATTTGAATATATAAGCATATTTATTTATTTATATATTATTGTAGGTCATTCATTTTATAATTTTTAACCCTGATGAAAAAAGAGGGGTGTTATAAGTTTGACCGCTATGTGCATCTGTGAGTCTGATTGTGTGTCTGTCTGTGACACCATAGCTCTTAAACGGGTGGACTGATTAGAATGCAGTTTTTTTTATTTGAAATCTGGTTTTCTAGCGATGGTAATCAGTTTAGCCGTTCTTAAGATATTGAAATTTGAAGTTGGAAGTCAGAAGTTTTCCATCTTTTTGTTGGTTAGGTTATACATACCTCCATTCTCAGTCCTTCTCCTTCTCTTGTGAGGCACAGGATCATCTTCATGGGCTAATGCATTTTTCACTCTCTCCATGGTACCCTTTAAGTCTCTTTTAACACTTTTCTCTGAAAAACCAGGTTATCAGTTAGTTTGAGATATAGCAGCA
The DNA here is from genome assembly GCF_025370935.1 of Choristoneura fumiferana. Classification (NCBI taxonomy): domain Eukaryota; kingdom Metazoa; phylum Arthropoda; class Insecta; order Lepidoptera; family Tortricidae; genus Choristoneura; species Choristoneura fumiferana. The sequence goes on from NC_133473.1 coordinate 17,672,374, forward strand.
GATTAAGATTTTGCACAACTATGACTCATTTCACTTTTATAAATAATGAACAAGAAAAGATATTTTCAAATAAGAATCTAGTATTTGTGTATTAAAACCTAAAATTTACATAAAATGTTATGTGACGATTTCATGAGCCCCACTATTATCAATTAAACAGATAAATAGATCCAACATGTACTAAGTATGTCATATCATATGTCATGACTACCATAGAAGGTCCATATTAAATTGATTTTGTTTAGAAAGAGATGGAAAGCAAATACAGTTTTTTGCTTAGCAGAATAAATTATTGTTGTAAGTCCCGCCTTTTCTTAACTATTTCTATAGACCACTTTTTCAGGATTGACCCCCTGTTTACCTCCACTTAGTTATTTGTATCATCTTATGTTGATTATGCAAACATTGAATAATCAATAATCATACACAATAACGGTGAGAGTATTTGAAAGATGCAACCCCACAAGAGGTTGTGACCCACAGATTGAAAAACACTGCTATAGACCAAGCCTTGAATTCCCAGTTTTGCGATTTTGGAAATTATTTCAATACATATCTCATTTCATTGAAAAACTTGTACTCCAATAGTACATTTCAAAGTTATTCTTAAAATTGATTTGTACTTTATAAAGTATGCAAGGACTTACAAGGTTATAGGACCAAGGACAAAATTAACTGCAAAATCTAATTACTAAATAACCACAACTACCAGGTGACTATTTAATTATGCACTCTATGGAACTAGACTACCTTTTTGCAGTAAATCACATACTAACAGAAAATCTTTTGCCACCATGCACTGTTAACAACAATTATGCACAGTTTTAATGTATGAAACAAGCAGTCTATACCTATATGTCAATGTCTATATGGAACCTACAGAATAGTACAAAAAAATCACAATTTGCATTAAATAGAAGTTCAACTTACTGCCCACTGGAAACTTGGGTTCATCAGGTATCTTGCTGTACTTCTGCATCATTTTCTCGTAGATGGCAGCTGCTTCCTGGGACTCATACCCATAGTCATCTTGATCAGGCTGATCTGGGCCATCCCTGGTGACAGCAGTATTGTTGTGATCTATTGCGTCTTCAATCACAGACTTGTTGGCTGATTTTATAGTCTTCAGAGTTTTTTGGATTTTCCGGAGGGCCTTAGGGTCACGCATAGCGAGCAATTCCTCCCTTTTCCTCTTCTCCTCCAGTTGTTTCTGCCTCTCTTCCTCATCTTTCTTAGCCAAGAACTTCAAAATATTTTCGGATAACTTATCTTTTTGCCTTTGTTCTTTCTTTGGCGGATCAAATCCAACTCTATAGTATGTGTTACGCTAAAAACAAAGTACTCTAGTCAATATTTATATCTGTCAAACCTTGTAAAACACCAAAGTAAAAGTTCTCGAAAAAGTTGCGTTTCAGCAGTAAACTTATTTATACAATAGGAGTAGCAAAGAATTTTAAGGTTAACATATTCATATTATATTTAAATAGGGCGCAGTAATAAGTGTTTAGAAAACTACGAAATTAACTCACAGATGACTTTTGTTGTTGATTCCGTTGTGCAGCAATCAAGGTGTCTCGAAACTCCATTTTCGATGATTTATATATATTTCACTAGCACTAGTATTATTATAATACAAACATAATAAACTTTTATCAAATCTTAAACGAATTAAAGAAAAATACGTGTCAGACGGCAGCTCAACACACAACCCCGGCCATTTTCTGGAAACGTACTGAATAGAGTTGCCAGGCGCGTCGCCACAGGTTAAATAAATAAATTATAAATCATATATAATACCAACCCATTAACACTAATCACCTCTTTACCAAAGACTTTACCTCATTAGAATGTTATTGGAATGTTTAATTGTAGGAAATTCCATTATTAGGATAATCATTACTTCTGAGTTATTTTTTGGATTCACATTACATTATACTGATAACTTAATCTTTCGTACCTTATGGCTTATGGTTAGCAAAGCAAATTAATATTGTTGTTTTTTAGAAAAAGTATGGCGCTGTCCATTGGAGGACAATTTTGCCAGTGTCTAGTAGGTTTTGCCGTTGTACGGTAAAAAAAAATAGAAAACGAAATATATGAGATGTAAATTCATTTTAATTTTTTGTAAAACACCAAGCATGAGTTTATGATCTCTGGCAACTCAAATTTTTGACATATGTCACGTCGAGTATTGCTCCTTCTTTCTTTTTCTTTGGTGAATTTGACGTTGAAGTCGGAAATATGGTTGGTGTTTATTTCTAGCATTTTATCTAAGTTTATCTTTGAAATCGTAATATTTCTTATAAAATATAATGGTGCTTAGTGCGTAAATAGTGTTAATGATGGTGCCTGAAAGATTATTTTGTTAATAAAACCGTTTGTGATGTTTATCATAACCTTACGTTTATTCTTCAGGCCACCTCCAAAAAGAAGACTAGGAAGTTGAGAGGACACGTGAGCCATGGTCACGGACGTATCGGTGAGTAACAATTATCATTAACTACAAATTAACTATGGATGTGCTCTAACCTCAAACAAGATGCCGCTCTGCGTGATACATGTCACCCATGTCTGGTCGTGTATCAGCTTTGATTCACTTTGATATGTTTGGGTTGCAGGCAAGCACCGCAAGCACCCTGGAGGTCGCGGTAACGCCGGTGGTGAGCACCACCACAGAATTAACATGGACAAATACCATCCAGGTTACTTCGGCAAGGTAAAAATATTTTTTAGAATTACATCTTCTATATGTTCCCCAGTTATTGTGTGCATCATACAAAATTACTAAATGAACCCTTATTGAACAAAAGCATTGTAATTCTGAAGTGTTGTTCTTATATATATATATTTTTTTTTTAATTTTATAAGGACAGGCTGAAGAAAAGCGAAATAAAAATAGCAACTTATTTTCGTAAATAAAGTTGCTTGATCTTGGAACTAAGAGTAGACCCACTGAATCTAGCATGTGGGGTATTATTAACTAACTTATTAAAGTATCTGCTTCTATTATTTTAAGTTAATTCAAGCCAGTTCAATACTGCTTAGATATAACTATTTCACATGTAAAGTAGAGTTCATAAACTTGTGAGCAAAAATTTGATCATAATATCTGAACACGGCTCTATTGATAACAGGGTAGATAAGCATGTTCAGATATTTTTGCTCAAGTTTATGAACTCGACTGTACCAAGTCATGATTAAGAATGTTAGTGATCTGAAAAAGTACACAATTGAGAGAACAATTTTATTACTCTTCCTTGTGAACAACTTGCCCAATGCTGGGCACAGACTCTTAGAATGAAATGGCCTATAGTTTCTATGCAGCCATGCAAGCCCAGCATGGATAAGGAACCTTGCACACACTGTTACTGATTAAGTCTGGTTTTCTTATAATGTTGTATTTTTTTGGCGATAAAAAAAAGGTTATTTGTAAAGTGGTTTTAAATGCCATATTTTTAGGGCTAAGCGTCTTCTCTTATTATATCTTCACATTATAACAGTTATAATAATTTGCATAATTATTTAATTTACAGTTGGGCATGAGGAATTACCATCTGAGGCGGAACAAGGACTTCTGCCCAGTGCTGAACCTCGACAAGCTCTGGACGCTGGTGTCGGAGCAGTCGCGCCTTAAGTATGCCAATGCCACCGATGGAAAAGTGCCCGTCATCAACATTGTTAAGGCTGTAAGTCATACACAATTTAAGTCATAAACAACTGGCTAGTTTCTTATCCAGTAGCAATTTTTATAGGCATGCATTAGGCATGTTTACTAGCTTTTAAGTAACTTGCATGATTAGATTTTAACTATGCAAGTAAAATTTCACCCACATCTAGTGGTTGGATTGACTGGAAAGGCCATGCCAGGATAGGCTTCTGCTTACATCGAGTTTTGGCTTTTAATTTTTATGGATAGTGTAATGCCACATTTGTGCCGAATAAGCCAAACTTCAACTTTAATAAAAATTACGGATTATGGTAAAAAATAGATGAAAGGTATTTCTTTTCTTAGTGAATTAATTTCTGAGGTTTTCACATATATTATACATTTACTGATGATGATTATGTGACATAAATTATATTACCATTAATGGAATAAATAAATAAATTCCTGTGAAAATTCCCAAAAATCACATCATGGTCTTTATTGATGTTGCATTATAAACAACAGTGCCAAATTTCATAACTCTACATCGAGCAGATGAGTTTCGAGATTTTATTCTGATCCTGTGAGAATATCGGGATAAAAAGTAGCCTGTATGTTATTCCAGATGTCCAGCTATCTACATAGCAAATTTGATCCAAATCCATTCAGCCGTTTTAACGTGAAGTAGTAACAAACATACACACACACACAAACTTTGGCATTTATAATATTAGTAATGTTTTTTTCTTCAAAATTATAGCATAGCTTTGAGAGAACATGGAGATATCCTAAGATATCTTTAAATCGTTGGGTGACAAGCAAAGGTCACTAAGTACAAAATACCTACTTGCAACAAAGCTTGTATCTCAGTATGAAATTACTAACTAGATACAACTGTTTGAAAAGCAGTGACAGAAATTTAGTGAGTTTTGCTTGCCAGCTGGCGAAATAAAATACTTTATTTATCTTTTCTATTTTGTAACCAAAGAGTAAAGTTTTGAAAGCTGAAATTTGGCAAATTTTTCACAAATGTGGGAGTTACACCATCCATAAAAATTAAAGCCAAAAGTCGCTGGAGGCAAAATCTTAAGAATTAGTTACTTCCTATACATTGACTTCACTAATCTATTTTTATTTCTACTATCTATTAAAAGTAATATAAAGAGGTAAAGTAGGCTGTAGGGGGTAATATCTGGATCTACTACTCTGGATTTTGATAAACATAGTTTGAGTCCCGGAGATGAACATAATACCTATGATATTTTTATCCTGGAAAATTTGCATAGTTCATGTGGGATAGCCATTAATGAAGTCTACGCGAACGGAGTCGCGGGCAACGGCTAGTGACTTATTATGATTAGTAAATTGGCCAAACTCCTCATAAGTTTCAGCCCAACCTATGCCCTTTTTGTGTGTAGAAATTTACAAACTGATATGAACTGGTAATAAAATAAATATTACATGTTTCATAATACAGAAATTTGTTATGGGTACTAGGCAATTTTTCATACATAACATCTGTCCCATCTCTGACTGAAGTGTGAACCTGGGACCTCAAACTCAGGCTTTGCTTATCAGCTGTCCAGTCATCAAATCGGTAATGGTTTTCAGAATCCGATTACTTTCATTCTTAATATTTTCGATTTGTTATTGTAAGAACCCAAAAGAAGAACAGTATATACAGATCATAACAAATAACAATATTTTTTACAGGGCTACTACAAGCTGCTGGGCAAAGGCAAGCTCCCCAAACAGCCTGTGATTGTTAAAGCCAAGTTCTTCTCAAAAACAGCCGAGAAGAAGATCAAGGACGTCGGCGGCGTTTGCGTCCTGTCTGCGTAATTTAAGTGTACAATAAAATTCCATAAAAACCACCTCTTGTAATTTCATTCGTTTTACAAATGTTCTGCTGGGCTACTACGAAACTCGAAGTTAGTGTCGTGCGGTCTCTCTGACACTTATATGTTTAATACGAGAGCGAGAGGGATCGCACGACACGAACTTGAGTTTCGTAGTAGCCCTGCAGATAAAGAAGGATTGCATTGTATGTAACTGCTGACTGCTCATAAATTTTCTGTACAGTCTGCAAAACTGCATGCTACCTGTGACTGAAATTTAAGCAGTCCGCAGTTACAATGCAGTCTGTTTGAATTTAGTACACCTAGATAGTCACCTTGTTGCATAGATAAAGAAACGTTGTAAGCAAGTATCATCAAAGCATTCGAAAAGACATAGGCACTTGATCTAAAACATGAGTTTTCTTCTCGGATAGTGTCAGCCGTGGGGGCATAGTGGTTTGACCTATGGCATCTCAAGCAGAGGATTGCTGCTGGGTTCATTTCATACCCCACCAGCTTGCACCACAGACCTATGCTTGCACCTCTCGAGTTTTACTAATATATTCCACCCATTACCTACCAGCTTGACCACATATGCTTGCACCTCTAGTTTTACGGTGAAGGAAATTTGAAATTGACCTCTAGTTTTACGGTGAAGTTCCCAATCCGCACAGGGCCCGTGTGGGAACTACGGCCAAAGCCCTCTCAATCTGAGAGGAGGCCTGTGCCCAGCGGTGGGACGTATTTAGGCCGAGATGAGTCTACTTTAACGACCGCCTGCAGGCATAGCAGGTTGCGAGTGGTTTTGAGTTTGTTTTGCCAGCGAGGTCTATTCAATTACCTGATGTGTAGTAAATGCAGACCTTACTTGCGTTGAGGATTTGGTTTGTTTTAGCATTAGGGCCTACGCTAGCGTGCTGGTGGACGCCTATTGAAAAATATATGAGCTAAGCGCTAACTGCACGCGGACGGATTTTACCTGCATCCGCGACAGCTAGCGTAGGCACAGAATAACTAATAGTACTACCGTACAGAAGGGACTCTCTCGAACAAAAGTCAAGTTTAGGTATATAAATCGTTCCCTACTCTTACGACTTGCATGCGAAATTGAAACTTATCTTGTTACACGAGCGTTCATATTCAGTTGGGTATCGTTGACTCGAAACCGGTTTGGCGCCAAGTGCATAGGGTTACCACTCGCCGATGAATAAAGATAACAGTGGGTATTAATATGAATTCAATAAACTACCTGTATGCAACTGTACGTAATTAGGCCTTAAAACACTCATGTGACCCTATTATGAAACTCGGCTACGCCTCGTTTTATAAACCCACACTCGTGTTTTAAGGACACCTATTACGATACAGTTGCATAAAATACTATTAATAAATAAGTAAATATACTTTAACATACATGACAGACAACAAACAACTATGTAATGATTAGGCGCGTCGGTCGAACGTACCTAAACTGCGGAGTGTCCAACCCCTCGCGTAGGCCCTTAATGGAAGCGATAATGAAAACAAAAGTGTATAAATTAATATTTTAATTAATTGAATATTATTATTCCAGCAATGTAGATGAATTAATACAAGCATTATTCAGATTATTGCCTATAATAATTACGTAAGATTAAAATTAATACCTTAAGGTAGTACAATGATAGCTTCATGATTATTTAAAAACTAAATACATATAATAATATGATCCAACAGGATTACCGTATATACAAGGTGTTAATTAAATAACTGAAAACTAAAAAGTAGTTTTCTCAGAATCAAGATTAGATTCGATTACACTATGTTTTAAATCAGGTTGTGTTTGTGTTTTTAAATCCCATTGTTATTGCGCCCAGTTTAAAAGATACGACTGCAACATGCGCCAATTAAATATTTTAGCGAGGTTGCATACTATTTCGATAATTTAATACTGGCCGTTTTGCTGTCAATGTGTGATTTTCTTCTAAAAACGTCAAAGAGCTACTGACAAATACATATTATGAGTGTAGAGTTAGAAATGAAGTAGAATTACTGAGTTAGCAAAACACATGAATATCTTTTAGAATATTAAAAAAATAAACGCAATCAACTAACTTAAAATTAAAAAATATTTTTCGGGTATCTGAGGTTTTCAGTTATTCAATTAGCACCTTGTATACCAAGGAAAGAGATAATTGCCTCCAGTACAATGTGGGGACCAAGTGTCTCTTTTCCCAAATATCTGAAAGTGATTCTTATAAATTCAATTTTACCAAGTATCTTAGAAAACCACAAATATTACTATAAAAAATGACTGAAATTATTAATTTGTGTCACTATTTAAAAGCAAAATATCATAATTCCTATAGTAAATTTGACATAATTTTTGTATAATAAAATCACATTTATTTATTCCGAACATTATCAATCCATACAAAGCGTATTCATAATGCAGCCATTCTCAGTGTTCTGTGGGGGCTTCACAAAAGTACTGCACATGATTAAAATAAATACTTCTGTAAGGTTACAGAGTACAACCCCCTATTTAATTAGTTGTTTTTAGCTCTGCCAATATTTAGTTTTCCAATCGTGTTACATAGCCAAAAAAAATTGAGAACTGCTTTAATAACCTGGGGTGTGCACACCAATGGTCATAGTATATGCAAGATGTCATTAATGTATCTGAGTAATTGCCAAGTGGTTGGGCAAGTTTGAATGAACACATTCCAACTGAAAAACTAATCAACTATTGGCTTAAATGGCCTGGATTAATTTTATAAGATTGCATAAATAAATCAGGGTAATTGTGACTGTTTTACTTAACCAGTCAGCCAAGCAAAAAACTAAGGCATTAATCCTATGTGTAAATAGTAACAGTGTGAGTAGGTCTAATCTGCTCTGTAGGTGTTTGTGTGGGAGTACCCTCGGCCGGGCGCGCCTGCTTGGCCTTCTTCCTCGCTGCATCACTCTCTGCATAGTACATGCCCAACCTAGTTTTAATTGCAGAGAGAGCTGCACCATTGATTTCGTAATGGAATATATTAGTATATCTCCATTGCTTTACAAGAGGCCCCCTTCTTCTTTCTTTCTTTACCTTTTTCTCCTTTGCATTTTCGTCATGTTCCTGGATGACTTCTGGGTTTTGCGTGTATGCAATTGTTGGATTCTGAGCTACTGTCGGCTCAGGTTTAGTCTGCAGCACAATGTAGGCTGTAGCAGGCTGGGCAGGCCTTGCAGCAGCAGTAGAGTGTAGGAGGATACCCATGCTCTGAGCTCCATTCTGAGTTTGATAGAAATTAGTCTGAGTACCAGTGCTTGCCAATGCAGCTGTCTGGTACTGATTTTGGAAGTAATTCTCAGCCAAATTAACCAGATGGCCGCTGCCAGGATATGCGAGAGGGGCAAATGTTTCCTGTGGAACTGGTGTCGCCTGAGACTGAGTAGGAGTCTCATTAGGCAATGCCAAGTCAGAGCTTCTTTTAGATTTGGGCATTGTGGCAGTAATGTTGTCTGGGTCATATGTTTTGATATAGTCTTTCCACATCTTTGAGATATTTATCTCTAAGCCTGCAATTTTGTCCAGTCTAATGAAGTCTTTTAGGCGATGAGTGTGAACAATAGAATAAATATGATTTTTAATTTGTTCAATTACTCCAGCTGGCAGCCTGATTTCCCCAGAACGACGATGGCTATTTTTCCCACGATTGTCACTGGGAAACATTACTCCATCATCCATTTTCTTGCAGAGTACTCTAACCTTCCTTTCAGTAATGGCATGAATGTTTTTAAATGCTGTCTGGCAGACTTGAGTCTCACGGCCTTTCACACGAATGAAATATTCAAAAGTACATGTTCGCCGGCTGCTAGATTTAACTCTCTTACGTTTGACGTCCACCTGCCTCATAAGGCCAAATAAATAAGCATTTTGCTCATCATGGGTCTTCATAGAATAGAAGCCCTGGAAGGTTCTCATTCTTATGTCTTCTGGCACTTTCTGAAAGCATTTACGGCGGCAGTTGCAGTCAGGGCCAGGCTGTTTGGGAGGAACCAATTTGCCATTTGCATTTATGTACTCGAGTCCTGCTATTCTGAGACGTTTCTGTTTTTGTTTGTGCCATTCTAAAAAATAACAAATATATTTTTTATTCAAACCTTAGCAAAACCAAACAAAGGAAATACGAAGTTATAGTATATAATACCTACATTATTTATGTAAGCGCAACCAATCGTATAATCTCAGTTCTCTGAATGAATTAATAAAATATGAAAACTTTACGAGTAACTATTTCAAGTCTGACTTACGTGTCAAGAAAGTAATAAGAGTCAAAAATGGAACATTTCGGAAGGCACATATCAAAGAAGTCGACAGTTAAGTTAATCTGATCAATGTTCATAAATTGCCGTTTGTTTTGAGCGTGCAATCATCATACTAACCTTCTGGATTTCGAGAGCGTCTTTTTACAACTTTTCCGTTTTTAGTCAGCTTTATTTTTCGGTCATTACTTGAGACATCCGCCATTTTAATATCGAAGCATGATACATACGCATAACCAAACCATCGTAACAGCCATAACCTCACGAAACAAAACAGAAAAAAAAATGAAAATAAATGTTAAATTAAACAGAAACAAATCACTCCCTCAGATGTATATTTATAAAAGTCAAATAAATTTAGATAAAGACGGTATTTCATGACTTTTTTTGCTTTAGTACCGACTTCAAGCCTTCATTTCAAAATAAATAACAAAACGCAACATTGAAAGCTTAAAAAGTGTTTTTGCAAGTTTTTAGATGTGTCTGAAACAAACTTTGTTTTTTTTTTTGTTTAAGTTTTCTCCTTATAGAATAGAGATCTAGAGATCTCCTTCTGTAACTCCTTCCTCTTTGGTTGTCTCTTTCTGGAAAAGACAAAAGTTTGTAAGCCCATATAGCCACATGTAAGTCTAATCTTGAATTGTTTGTGGTGCATTGACTAAGACGACTAAGACTCAACACTACTCAAAAGTACACATTGTTATTTATAAGGTAGAACGACTTATTACTTTATTTGATCTATTCTTTAGATTGTCAACCTCTATTTTTTCTGCATTGTTAAAAAAATAAAATATAAACTTTGTTCCTTTTGCCTACCATCGGAAGGATGAATTAAAAAAATTGTCTCCTTGACAGATGACACATGACAGCTAAAGCAGCGCAGCACGTCGAAAATACATTGCATCTTTATTATAATCTTATCATTTTCGAGATAATTATTAGTTACTGCATTGTATTTTTGTTTATCGAGCCGTTTAAAGTTTGGCTTGATTTGTGTTAAATTACACTAGAACTTCACAAACATGTAAGTACACTCTTGTATTTAAAAAGTGACGGTAACAAAGTGTTAGTCATTAGAATGTGGTTTTTCCTCTATTTCGTAAGTTTTCGTCATATTCGTACACATTCATATATTCTTGAATGTCGACAAAATGTAGCGTTGGTGCTGCATAGGTCTATTCATACGTGAAATGACTCCATGAATTTGTATTATTTGCATGCAACTGGTTGTTCTTTAAGTTACCTACTGCGAATTATGTTTTGAGTGAACTAAAAGAATTTCTCTGCTACACTTCAGTGTTTTAGTCTAGCTCTTCACTTTAATGTAACTTTGTACAATAGCACTTTATAAAATGTTCACTTAGAAGGTGCAAATTATCAACAAGTATGGTGGTGATAGCATTCCACAGTTAACACACGAATGATTAGGATAGTGGATATCTTATATATATATTATCTTGCATAAACTTAGCTATCCTAAGGTTGCGGGTGAGCAATGAAATTAATTATGTTTTGGGCAAGAAAATAATATAATAATAATTCTTTGCAGGTCTTTCCAATCCCCAATGCCAAGCAGAGAATTTCTGTGGGATATCTTCAGAAGGTGAGATATGACAGTCATTTATGGTTCTAAATTTCTTCTCTGTCTATGCTGATACCCATTTACTTTGTTGTTTCAAGCTTAAGATGACATGTTTATTCCGTACACACAGACAAGTCATCAACAAGTTATATAGAACAAACATTTTGTATGTACATTATTTCCTTAACTAACAGCGTTACTAAACCTCGAGTTGTGACCCCAATTCAGGTTGTGGGCGGTATTGGGGTGGATCACGGGAATTCTCTGATTAAAGCCTGCGGTAAAAAATAATTGTTCTTTTCTTAAATTTGACTGTGACATCAATTTTAGTGGTATTTTAATTGGCTGTTCTGTTCTTTAGATATTTAGTTAGGGTAATTTTGGTAAAAGATAAAAATTTAAAAAAAATATTTGAGACAAAATATCACAATACAAAAGGAAAAAGTACATACCCAAAATGGTTCTGCCTCAGCATAAATGCAGACTTCTCAGATGGAGTCAGCGCTGTTCTTCCAGTGAAACCATTTTAAAGGCAGAAACACACTAATTAAATGCGACGCCACGCTACATCGTCCAAGGCATGATTCTGGGTTTCTATCCAGTTAGTATCCTGTGTGCAATAGCTTCAAGAATTGGACATTTTTTTTTCTAGTTATCGTGAGGTTTATTTGTCAAAAAACCTCACGATACTAACGCCATCTTGCGATATTTCGTCTGTCTTTTAGCCCTCATTGCCTTGCCACTCTGAGACCACCTATGCAAGGCAGCAATATCATGATATAACACCTTCAGAAATAAACCATTCATTATTTATTTTGCCAAATAAATTTATACTTTCTTTCATTAAAAAAAAATGACATTAAAAATAGGTTTAATTTTAAAATGTAAATACCACTCTGTCAATGGAACTGTGTTTGCATGAATCAACATGGAGAACTACATCCAATGAAGAACTAGCTTTAGTTCTTATTTACTTTTTCTACACTTTACTGTTGTACTGTTGTTAAGCCCAGGTTAGGCTAGCAAGAAAAATGAAACTTGTATTACATTACATTGCTAGGGCCTCGCTTTAGCGAACGTTTGAAGTGGTCAATCAAGCACTGCAGTTCCTCAATATTCCTCATTTTTTCTTGCAAGTAAAACTGGTGTCATGTACATTATAATTAAGTGGGTAGAACTCTCTTGCTTTTTATAATAAAAAGTGATTGATGTAGGGTAGACACACACATTCCCATGTATGCATGCAAGCACAGCTCCCTATAAAGGTGAATAAAGTGTAATTCAAGTACTACAAGTGTTTTACTGGACGTAATAACTGGGCTTTATGACCATAAGTTACAAAAGTTTGCTTCTTTTTACTCAACAGAGTGGACAAGGACAGAAGTGGCTACATTTCTGCAGATGAGCTACAGCAAGCATTGTCTAATGGTACATGGAATCCGTTCAATCCAGAGACTGTCCGGCTTATGATTGGTAAGATGTTTGGAAGCATAATTAATTTATAGAATACTACAGTTTGTATGAGTAAGAGTAAGGAATAAATAAAATATTTTATGTGGGATAATAAAAACCTGGACTTGATTCCAGGCTAAACAAAGCTTGTACAAATATTATATTTAAATTAATTACATTCTTTATTTGATAACCCTTATTTATTTATATGCTTAAAAAAATACTACATTCAAATCTAATCTGTTTTAATTTAATAAGCACAACTACTGCTGCTTTAAAAAAAAAAGATGATGATTTCAAAGAAAAGAAAGAAGCCTTACATTTTGCAAGGACCTGCGTCTTATCTTAAGCATACTAGGGATTAAGATATACTTTCATTGTGCATATTCTAAAAATTGGTAACTTAGTAAGATGTCAATTATTTACTCAATGAATGTTCTTCATCATGTTAATGACTCAACTGTTATTTTCAGGTATGTTTGACAAACAAAACAGAGGTGTCATATCATTTGAAGACTTTGGAGCTCTATGGAAATATGTAACAGACTGGCAGAACTGTTTCCGCTCATTTGACCGGGACAACTCTGGCAACATTGACAGACAAGAACTGAAGAATGCCCTCACAGCTTTTGGGTACAGATTGTCTGATGAAGTTGTAGGGACTATGGTGCAGAAGTTTGACAGATTTGGACGAGGCACTATATTGTTTGATGATTTTATTCAATGCTGTGTCACTTTGTATGTAAGTATACTTTTTTTTTAGTACACAAATAGTTTGCTAAAACAACAGACGATAAACATATAGAAGTTGATGTTGTCAACACACACACACACACACAACATCATGCCTGTATTCTCAAATGAGGTAGGCAGAGCACACGAAATGTTACTGCTCGGAGCCACTTTTAGTAATTTTAGGTTTTAAGCTCGACAAAAACGGTCCAATAGTGACAAGTTGCTAGCCTGTCGCTTACAGTATACTTAACCTATATCCTCAGTCGCCTCTTACGACATCCATGAAATCTTGTCAAAGCTACATTAATAAAAAAAATAATTACAAAACCATTTACTGACAAAAACAGGGCCAGATTGATAACGAAATACAAGTTAATAGTATTAGCTATTTTGTATTGAAATTCACTAATATTATTTTATTAGGTTGACTTTATAATGCAATTGGGCCCAGATCACTTATTAAATTTTAAGACCATCCACCAGTGACCAAACTATGCTGAGCCTGTATCTTGGCCATCTGCGAGTGTGGTTAACAAAGAATACGGAACCCTATAAATGATTACAAACATAAGCGATAAATAATAATAAAATTTATAATTTAAATTCAACTAAACAAATTTTATTTCCAGACTTTAACATCAGCTTTCCGTCAATTTGACACTGACCAAGACGGAGTGATCACAATCCACTACGAACAATTTTTGAAAATGGTGTTTGGCCTCAAGGTATAAATTTTTTGATAAATATTAGATAGCCCCTGTTGAAGAAATTATAATTTGCTTTGGATCATGTAAAAAGACATATGATGTCAATAAAAGGTCATTTATGTCCTTGTGATAAAAATAAATGGTTTACTTTATCAAAACAGGAACTGTCTTGCGAATATTTTTAACCATCCAACAATTCTTTCTCATTTATAAGTAGTTATGTTTTGTTAACTTGAAAGGTGGAATTCTATTTTCGGTTACTTGTATTTGTTTAAAAGTAAGGATTATTTCATGGCATGATATCTTCAAAAAAGCATGAATGCTTCTGTAGCTTGGATGGTTTAATAACGTATTGGGTTAATTGTAATTTCCATTTAATGTGATGTTAATTAAGGCACAAAAACGTAATAATACCTGTCAATAAAGTTTTTGGAATGTACAACATTTCACTTATTTAAAACACATCATAAATGTTAAACTGTTATTTAAGCTTGAATGTTTTTTGTTGTAAGAGTCTAAATATTGTATAAGAATGTTTATAAATGCTGCATATTATTTTAATACAGCTTGTTGGACTTACTAAAGAGCTACGAAGTGTATGAGGCAGTTAACATTTTAATAAAAAAAATTATATACCTAATAATAATTACATATAATTAAATAATGTATAAACTAAAAACCTATGTCTATAAGCTACTTTTTCACCAATTTAGTCATGATTCGACCAAACCGCGTTACTTTATTGCGATATAAAAAATAATTAAGAACTTTAAATTTCCATTA
Organism: Choristoneura fumiferana; assembly: GCF_025370935.1. Classification (NCBI taxonomy): domain Eukaryota; kingdom Metazoa; phylum Arthropoda; class Insecta; order Lepidoptera; family Tortricidae; genus Choristoneura; species Choristoneura fumiferana. The sequence continues at coordinate 17,687,410 of NC_133473.1, forward strand.
TTACTTTTTACAACATGGCTCCCGTTTTGTTCGAATCTGGCTTGAGATGCCAAACCTCTAGAATAAAGTGCCGTTTTAAAAACTTACTGTTCATTAACTGTGGAATTTCTTTTCCGTCTAGTGTTGGCCGTAAACTTCGGGTATGCCATTTCACACTACGCAGGTTTGGACACACTATTACAATACATTAGTGCCTGCACATTTTGTACCCTTGTCTAAGTACGTCTTCTTTTTCTACTAAAACAGAACTTACTAGACTTTAAATTATAGTAAAAACGTAGTATCAAGAAGGAATTATGCAGATAGATAGCATGAAATATTTCGGAGCAGCAGGAGCAGGGCTACTACGAAATTCGAAAATTGAAGTTCGTATCGTACCGTCCCGCCGACTCTTATATTATTTAATACTAGAGTGAGAGGGACGGTACGATACGAACTTCGATTTTCGAATTCCGTAGTAGCCCTGCAGACACATAAATATTAAAATACTTTTTAATACTTCATTTTTTTATTATATTTTTACTTTAAAGCCTGGTTTTACTACCGAGGACACCAGGTAACGCAACCAGTCACCAACAAAATGTATTGGCGGTTATCGTAACCTGTAGCCTGGTGTGACGGATTGCGGCTATCGAAAAATATTTTTCTCAAACATAACATGAAATATTGACGTTGTGTTACAAATAATAGGCCGGAAAGTATCGCGCTGCAAGCGCTGCGGCTCGGCTGCCCGCGCGGTCACTAGCGGCTTGCAAAGAGATATCATACATCTTTCCCGGCCGCTGCCCGGCAATGCGGCCGTCTTTTGTTTCAACGCGCGCACACAACAGGGCGACGAGACTAGCGTCCCGCCAGCTTCATTTCTTTTTTTTTTTTATTATTATTATTTTATGTTATGTTTGAGTAAAGCACTATACAAGCCTCGACCGGAACGTGGGGTATAGGGTTGCCGGCCTCGCTACGCCGTTTATATCTGCTTGGCCGGCAACCCCCTACTTCTCGGCCTCTACAGTAAGTAATTTACTATTTTAATTACTGTGGCTTCGGATATATCTCATGCTAGTACTATCGATCGCATGCATTTATTTTTGTAAGTTTTACTTTCAGTGATGTTGATGACTTTATTATTTTTTGTAAATATTGTTAAAAATTATAATATAATCTATGATATGAACGTCATTAACTTACGAATCTTCTAAACTCCGCTCACTTTGCCAAATTTTTGTAGAGGCGTGAACGTTCTATCGCTTCGTAGATGGTGAAACGCTCATATAGTGTCCGACTGAGAACTAGTAGTTTCCACCGAAACCGAAACTTTATTCGAGGGCTATTCTATTACATAATTCTTTTTATTTTGTTTGCGGTCATTTTAGCTTGGGGGGGGGGGGGGGCAAAATTCCATACCTAATAAATAATACTGAATAATCAATATTTAGGTAATAAATTAAAAATATATTTCAAAGTTTTGTCACACCTACGATTCGGACCGATTAGAATGAGCACGATATTTTCCATTACTTATACTGTGACGAAATTGGGGAATGTAAGCACCTACATACAATTGAATGGTAATACTGCAATAATACACATATACATTTATATCATTGTTCAGTAGTGCCAAATGTCAGAGCCTTTACCTCTTAATATTTT